>NC_074700.1:20363793-20423793 GCF_029448725.1 Salvelinus fontinalis | reverse complement strand
CCAGGACCTTGAAATGCTTCTTACGAAGCCACTCCTTCGTTTCCCGGGCGGTGTGTTTGGGATCATTGTCATGCTGAAAGACCCAGCCACGTTTCATCTTCAATGCCCTTGCTGATGGAAGGAGGTTTTCACTCAAAATCTCACGATACATGGCCCCATTCATTCTGTCCTTTACACGGATCAGTCGTCCTGCTCCCTTTGCAGAAAAACAGCCTCAAAGCATGAGTTTCCACCTCCATGCTTCACAGTAGGTATGGTGTTCTTTGGATGCAACTCAGCATTCTTTGTCCTCCAAACACGACGAGTTGAGTTTTAACCAAAGTTATATTTTGGTTTCATCTGACCATATGACATTCTCCCAATCTTCTTCTGGATCATCCAAATGCTCTCTAGCAAACTTCAAACGGGCCTGGACATGTACTGGCTTAAGCAGGGGGACACGTCTCGCACTGCAGGATTTGAGTCCCTGGCGGCGTAGTGTGTTACTGATGGTAGGCTTTGTTACTTTGGTCCCAGCTCTCTGCAGGTCATTCACTAGGTCCCCCCGTGTGGTTCTGGGATTTTTGCTCACCGTTCTTGTGATCATTTTGACCCCACGGGGTGAGATCTTGCGTGGAGCCCCAGATCAGTGGTCTTGTATGTCTTCCATTTCCTAATAATTGCTCCCACAGTTGATTTCTTCAAACCAACCTGCTTACCTATTGCAGATTCAGTCTTCCCAGCCTGGTGCAGGTCTACAATTTTGTTTCTGGTGTCCTTTGACAGCTCTTTGGTCTTGGCCATAGTGGAGTTTGGAGTGTGACTGTTTGAGGTTGTGGACAGGTGTCTTTTATACTGATAACAAGTTCAAACAGGTGCCATTAATACAGGCAACGAGTGGAGGACAGAGGAGTCTCATAAAGAAGAAAATACAGGTCTGTGAGAGCCAGAAATCTTGCTTGTTTGTAGGTGACCAAATACTTATTTTCCATCATAATTTGCAAATAAATTCATAAAAAATCCTACAATGTGATTTTCTGGATTTTTTTTCTCATTTTGTCTGTCATAGTTGAAGTGTAGCTATGATGAAAAATACAGGCCTCTCTCATCTTTTTAAGTGTGAGAACTTGCACAATTGGTGGCTGACTAAATACTTTTTTGCCCCACTGTAGTTGTTTGGAAAATCTTTTGACAT
This sequence comes from Salvelinus fontinalis, assembly GCF_029448725.1. Classification (NCBI taxonomy): domain Eukaryota; kingdom Metazoa; phylum Chordata; class Actinopteri; order Salmoniformes; family Salmonidae; genus Salvelinus; species Salvelinus fontinalis. The sequence goes on along the minus strand of NC_074700.1, from coordinate 20,422,619 downwards.
TTATAGATCAGGCTTGTTCAAATCACTCTCATGAACATGTACACACTTATTCATACAGACACAACAATACAGACTGTTGGGCAAGGCTGAAAGGAATGCCAAAGTCTTAGATTCTTAGAGACTATGTAAACCTAGGACATTTTTTGTTAGTGTGAGAGTATTTGAATTTGATCTCTCTCGCTCGCTCTCGCTCTCTCTCTCTGTCTCTCTCTCTCTCTCTCTCTCTCTCTCTCTCTCTCTCTCTCTCCCTCTCTCTCTCTGTCTCTTTCTCGCCTCTCTCTCTTTCTCGCCTCTCTCTCTTTCTCGCCTCTCTCTTTTTCTCGCCTCTCTTGCCTCTGTAACCACACCAGTCACATGGTGGTCAGAGAACAAATGCACACAGACATACTTATCATTGGAGGCTGCAGAGGGGAGGACAGCTAATAATAATTGCTGAAATTGAGTGAATGGAATGGTACCAAATACATGGTTTTCATGTGTTTGATACCATTCCAGTCCAGCCATTATCTGCCATTCCAGCCATTATCTGCCAGTCCAGCCATTATTACGAGCTGTCCTCCCGTCAGCAGCCTCCACTGAAACTTACAGTATGTTGCATCAACATCCTGTAAACGTTTGGACTCAATTTCAGTTCTTCTTTTACAGAATAGACAGCACACACACGTGTTATACTTTGTAGTATACGTATATATACCATACACTGAGTATACAAACACTAGGAACACCTGCTATTTCCATGACATAGACTGACCAGGTGAATCCAGGTGAAAGCTATGATTCCTTATTAATGTCACTTGTTAAACCCACTTCAATCAGTGTGAATCTCATAAAACAAACACACACACACAGACACAGACACACACACACACACACACAGACACACACACACACACACACACAGCCCCACCTGCGATAGAAGGGCATGGGCAGAGCTAAGACGAATGCCAGCACCCAGATACCCAGCAGAACAGCCATCAGGGTTTTCTTGGTCCTCATCCTCTGTGACAGGAAGGGCCTCGCCACGGCCAGCCAGCGATCCATGCTCATCAAGCAGATCAGGTAGATGGAGACGTTCATGTTGACGCAGCACAGGTAGTGTACCGTCTTACAGGCCATCGCCCCGAACTCCCAGCCTCGCCTGCCTGCCAGGAAGTGCAGGAAGAGCGGGGCGCTTAGCAGCACCAGGGCGTCGGCCACGGCCAGGTTTAAGACGAGCAGGCACGTGACAGAGCGATGCCTCACGCGGCACAGCACTGACCACACCACGAACAGGTTGCCTGGGAAACCAAAGACAAAGGCCAGGACCAGAATGGAGATACCGATCTGGTGTGAGATGGAGAGAGGAAGGGTGAAGGAGACACGAGAAAGGGTGGAGGGGAGCTGGGGGGAAGCGGTGGAGATGGAGAGGTCTGACGCCATTTTCGAAGGGAACTGAAGAATCTGGTGTTCTGGACCTTTGGGATAATCCACTGTAGGATAGGATAGGAATATAATTAGAACACACAGTATGAGATATAACAATGGGAAGCATACAGAGAGATGAGAGACACACAGTATGAGATATAACAATGGGAAGCACACAGAGAGATGAGAGACACACAGTATGAGATATAACAATGGGAAGCACACAGAGAGATGAGAGACACACAGTATGAGATATAACAATGGGAAGCACACAGAGAGATGAGAGACACACAGTATGAGATATAACAATGGGAAGCACACAGAGAGATGAGAGACACACAGTATGAGATGAGGATATCACATAATCTCTGAGAAGAGAATCTATCATTCAATCAAATGTATTCATCAATCCCTTTTTTACATCAACATACAGTTGTCACAAGTGCTTTATGGTAACCTGGCCTAAACCCCAAAGACCAAGCAGAAGCTGTGGTGGAGGAAAACTCTTTAGAAGGAAGGGGGTAGAAGATAGAACAAAGGCCAACTGGGTCCCTGTGGCTGTAATTCCATTAGGCACTAATAGACATGCAAAGATCATGTACTTATCTTGGACAAGCAAAGTCATACTGTATCCCCCCACCCCACACACACACACACACACACACACACACACACACACACACACACACACACACACACACACACACACACACACACACAGCATTGCATACAGTCATATAGTCATACATACATGTACAAGTAATCCCATAATCACTCATGCAACATTATATTTACAAACAAGGGACAGTAACACATCCTCTCCAAAACATTTCATTCCAGCTAGTGTATACAATGTTAGTATCACTTAAAAATAGCTTTATACTTCACATCACTGACCTTTATGAGATGGGTTTATTCTCCTTTTAACCTTGATCTTCTTAAATCCACAAGAAGTGATTTTGTTAGCTATTTTGTCTGTCTGCCTGTCCGTCTGTCTGTCTTACTGCCTGTCTGTCTATTTATCTGACTGTATGTCTGTCCGCCTGTCTGACTGACCTCTTGTCCGTCCGGCCGTCTACACAGGACTCAGTCCTTTTTCTCTCCTCTTTCTTGTTCCCCTTCTGTCAGGCTGAAAACACAAAATACATGCTATCACCACAAGTCAGGAAGGAAGTCTGTGATCATCAAATTTGACTGTGTACTTCCTACCATTACACATCCACCAAACTCTCTCTATATTACTGCATCCACCCTAACTCTCTCTCTATATTACTCCATCCACCCTAACTCTATATATTACTCCATCCACCCTAACTCTCTCTATATATTACTGCATCCACCCTAACTCTCTCTATATATTACTGCATCCACCCTAACTCTCTCTCTATATTACTCCATCCACCCTAACTCTATATATTACTGCATCCACCCAAACTCTCTCTCTATATTACTCCATCCACCCTAACTCTATATATTACTGCATCCACCCTAACTCTCTCTCTATATTACTCCATCCACCCTAACTCTATATATTACTGCATCCACCCAAACTCTCTCTATATATGACTGCGTCCACCCTAACTCTCTTCATATATGACTGCATCCACCCTAACTCTCTCTATATATGACTGCGTCCACCCTAACTCTCTTCATATATGACTGCATTCACCCAAGTCTGTCTAGTCTGTTTGTCTTACTGCTTGCTCTCTTTGGGCCCGACTGGTGATAGCTCTGTTACTCATCAGATCAGTTCAAGCAGTGGCCAGTTAGCTCTGAGTGTGTGTTACAGTGGAACTGTGCGAATACAGACAACAACATGATGAGGACGCCAAATAGGCATACTAGTACACATTAATGGGACGCTGAAGAGATTAGGTATTTGTTATTTTTATGAATGATTTCTTGTGTTTTCGAATGCCAAAACATGTTTTTGTCTCTGATGTGTTGGGTAATGTCCTTGTGATTTTCCGTGAGGTGTGTTGTAAAGGGCAGTTATGTGTCTCAACATCATGTCTCAAACAACTTCCTCCCACTCAACGACAAATCATTTCAAAATCACTTGAAGATTACCTCTCTCTCTCTCTGTCTGTCTATCTGTACATCTCTCTCTCTCTCTGTCTATCGCTCTCATTTACTGTCTCTCTCCATCTGTCTGTCTCCTCTTTCGTCTGTCTGTCTGTCTCCTCTTTCGTCTGTCTCCTCTTTCGTCTGTCTGTCTGTCTGTCTGTCTGTCTGTCTGTCTGTCTGTCTGTCTGTCCCCTTTCCTTTCTGTCTCCATCTTTCTCTGTCTCCCCTTTCCTGTCTCTGTCTTTCTCTCTCTCTCTCAGGACGGAAGCCACATCATGGAATACCACCATCACCTACTTCTCCACCAATTAATCCGCTTCAAACCCATCCTTATTCTATTGGCATCTCCTTTCTTCTGGTTGCTATGGCCATGGGTCTCCATGGGAACCTCCTAGTGGTGTGGACCATCCTGTTCTGCCTGCAACAACGTTCCATCGCCTCCATCCTCTTCCTCCAGTTGGCGGCCACCGACACGATCGTCCTGCTCACCGCTCCTTTCTTCATTCGCCAGTTCTTCACGGGCGAAGTCTGGGAGTTGGGAGAGGGCGTGTGTAAGCTCCTGCACTACGTCTGCAGCATCTTTCATGTACCTCAGCCTCCTGTTGGTCACCCTGATGGGCGTTGATCGACACCTGCGTGGTGATTGGCCCTTCATGTCCAAGCGCGCCCGCCCACCAGACATAAAATATTCCTTCATCTTGCAATTTTAGTGATTTTAATACAGCACATGTTCTCATATTGTGTTCTCAGTTTTCCATAAAATATGTTGCAGGTTTTTGTTGATTCTATATCCACAAGTATTCTAAATAGATATGGATATAGCTTCTACACAGTATAATCAATCAGTCAAACATTGTTCTTAATGCAATTCATTGTAACAGACAAGTACTGCAATTTAGCTAGATACAATATGTAATTACATTCATTGAAGACACTTACTAAAACGTAAGTGGGCTGGGAATCCTGAAGATGCAAGACACTTTAATAATGAAGTCAATCAAATCCAATTGTTTCTTGTCTCATCCATTCTACCCGGTGTTTCATTATTCCCTCGAGACGGTCGCTGCGTTCCTGGTCCCCTTCGGCATCATGGCAATCTGCTCATACCTTAGTATCCGGCCACAGCCGCTGTCACCACAGTACAGTAAGACCAACCGCATCCTGGCCCTGATAGTGGTGACCTTTGCCCTATTTTGGGCTCAATACCACATTGTCAATGTGCTGCACATGAGCAATGGTTACTATGCCATAATTACCCAGAGCTAATACCACACTGTATAAGAGTGAGACTGAAAAAATCACATTCATATAAAAATCCACTGTATTTCCTCAAAGTTCCCACAAATGTTTTATTGTCATTATTCAAGGTAAAAATGAAACGTATGATTTCCTTGTTTCAAGTGGGGACCGGTCTCTCCGGATCATTCCCAGGGTTGCAAGGGGTTCTGTCTGAGGGCCAGAGCGGTGGTCACAGCTTTAGCTTATCTCAACAGTGCTGTCAACCCTCTGCTCTACGCCATGGTAGCCACGGGGGTGGGGGGGGGGGGGTCACACGCCTGGCAGGAGACCAGCATGATGGGAGCGGGAGAGAGAAAGAAGAGAACGAAGGGGTTGGGGAGCTGGATGAAGAGGTAAATGAGAGGAGAAACATTTCAGGAGAACGAGAGGGGGAGGAGAAAGAGGGAAAAGAATGGCCTGAAGGTAAAGAAATGACTGGACAGACTGTGAAGGACCTGCATGCTATTGCCTGCCAGCCAGTCATGACTCTTCTGTCAGTTGTCTTCTTCTCCCTTTAACAGTTTCCTAATCAATGGATGGCAGCCAAATCTAATTGAGAAAATTGTGTTTTATTTTCTTGCTCTGGTCCAACATGGCAAACATGTCTTAAATGCTTTTGAGGAAATATATGAAGCAAAAAAGTATGAAAATATTACAGTGCTCTTTTTACTGTACTTACAGCAGTATACTCCAGACGCACGCACGCGCGCGCACACACACACACACACACACACACACACACACACACACACACACACACACACACACACACACACACACACACACACACACACACACAGAAAGAGAGACAGTCAGTCAGACAAGACATACCGGTAAGATCATTTATAAAATTCACCCCCCTCACCTGCTGAGCTTGAAGCACCACCTCTAAAAACAGAGCTATGGTTCAGCCAGTAAGTCAGTCATGACCCATTAGGAACCATGACTTGTACTTACATCTATTGGCCGCCGAGCGAACTGCAGGAAACCAGTCTTAGGCAGTGTTTCCCATCAAAATAGTTTCCACCACCATAGCGTCCAACTACCAGCCCAGAGGGTCACTATTTGCCATTTTTCACAGGTTTCACACAGATGGGGCTCACAACATTGACGCTGGTCGTGGATTCTAGCTCTCCTTCCTTTTCTTTCAGCCCGAACCCCTCTGCATCCCTGTCTCTCTCTCGGCTGTTCTGGCTGTTCTGTCGGTTCTTCCTGGTCCCAGAGTCCAGCGCAGTGCCCTCGAACAGACGGGCCATGAAGGCAAAGCCTTCCCGCCGGATATAGGACTTGCCGGCAAAGGTGTAGAGGACCGGGTTGGCACAGCTGCTGATGAATGCCAGCGCCGATGTGACCGCACGGCAGGACTGCCAGATAGGGTCCAGTCTGGAGGAAGGGTGGATATGAAAACAGCCAAAATTGGTTGTTCATTGTTTTTTTTTTAAATGTAGTTTGGGATTTGATAACAATACACTACAAATGATACAGGTGATGAGGTGAGGATCTTATGAAACAGTATTTTAGGAAAAACTTTTTAGAAAGCCTACCTTGCTTTTATAGCTGAATCTTGAGGAGAAAGTGCTGCGGCAACCTGTAAGGACATATTTCATCACAACAGACAGCCCAGTTACAGCGGGACCTACTGTTTCAGCCCCGTTAAGGAGTGTGAGGCCCTGGCTATAACTCAGACATACACACACACAAAACACCCCACACATGTACGCACAAACACACTACCTGCACAATGTTGATGACATGGTAGGGCAGCCAGAAGATTCCAAAGGTGACCACGATGGCTAGGATGAGTTTCTCACTGTGGATCCTCCTCCTGAACCTGGTCAAATCAAATCAAACTTTTTTTATACAGAGTTTTAAGTATTTTTCCCTGAATTCCAAATGGTGGAAAATCAATCGTGAAGGACCTTAATGGTCCTTGATGCAAATGTACTGGATTTCAGGACTCTAGATCACACGGGGTGAGGGGAATGGCCTTTCAAACGTTTGCTTTCTCAATCACTTGTTATAGCGTTACCATGTGACCAATTGGCATGGCATTGCATGCGAGTGTGTGGCCCTTGGTTCTTTACCACCATGAAAAGTATTCCCCTCCTGGGCCTTACCATCAAACATGATTTTTTTTTTTATTCTCCACATTTTTCACAAAATAATAATAATGATAGCCAACAAATACAATAGGATTTCACCCAACTTCACTGGCTTGAATAAATAATAACTAATAGTAAAAAGTGAGAAAATAAAACAATACATCTCAACAAATATGAAATGAAGGCAGAAATAAAATGAAGATAGTAAAACAGCAGTGGACCTGGTTTGTCTGATCCTCCGCAGGATGCAGATGTAGCTGCCTACAATCAACCCGTAAGGAACTACAAATCCCAGCACCGTCTCCAACGTGTACTGGAGCACCACCTGCGCTGAGAGAATGGGACGTGTACTGTATCAGCATAGAGATCACCTTGATCGGTTAGCGTTAAGGACACTATATACAGCCAGGTCCATGAGTATTTGGACAGTGACATAATTTGCATCATTTTGGCTCTGTACGCCACCACAATGGATTTGAAAGGAAACTATCAAGATGTGCTTTAAGTGTAAGTGGGGCTCAAAAGTCATTGGACAATCTAACATAATCATAAATTAAATAGTGAGATTTAATACGTGATTGCAAATCCTTTGCAGTCAATGACTTCCTGAATTCTGGAACCCCTAGACATCACCAGATGCTGGGTTTCTTCCCTGGTGATGCTCTGCCAAGCCTTTACTGCAGCTGTCTTCAGTTCCTGCTTGTTCTTGGGGCGTTTTGCCTTCAGCAAGTGAAATGCATGCTCAATTGGATTCAGGTCAGGTGATTGACTCGGCCATTGCAGAACATTCCACTTGTTTTGCCTTAAAAAAGTATTGCTTTGCTTTCGCAGTAAGCTTCGGGTCATTGTCCATCTGCACTGTGAAGCGCCGTCCAATGAGTTTTGAAGCATTTGGCTGAATCTGAGTTCTGGTACAAGTTGATATTTGTCTCATCTGTCAATAGGATGTTGTTCCAGAACTGTATAGGCTTTTTTAGTGTTTTTTTTGTAAACTCTAATCTGGTCTTCATGTATTTGAGGTTTACCAATGGTTTACATCTTGTGGTAAACCCTCTGTATTTACTCTGGTGAAGTCGGCTCTTGATTGTTGTCTTTGACACAGATACGCCTACATCCTGGAGGCTGTTAATGATCTGGCCAACTGTTGTGAAGGGGTTTTTCTTCACCAGGGAAATAATTATTCTGTCATGCACCACAGTTGTTTTATGTGGTCTTTCTGGCCTTTTGGTGTTCCTGAGCTCACCAGTGTGTTCTTTCTTTTTAATGTACCAAATAGTTGATTTGGCCACACCTGAGGTTTCTGATATCTCTCTGATGGGTTTGTTTAGATTTTTCAGCCTAATGATGTCTTGCTTCACTGGCAGTGACAACTCTTTGGACTTCATATTGAGGGTTAACAGCAACAGATTTCAAATTCAAACGCTGCACTTGAAATCAACTCTAGACCTTTTATCTGCTTACTTGTGAATGAACTAATGAGGGAATAACACACACCTGGCTATGGAACAGCTGAGCAGACAATTCTCCAATTACTTTTGGTCCCTTAAAAAGGGACGGGGACCACATATAAAAAGAGCTGTAGTTCCTACACCGTTCACCCAAGTTGGATGTAAATACCCTCACATTAAAGCTGAATGTCTGCCCTGCCCACTCCTATTCATTATTTAACTTCAACTCCAATATGCTGTGGTAGACAGCTAAAATAATAACAACTGGTTAAACGTACAAATATTTATGGGCCTGACTGTATACAAAATCAATGTACTGTGAACTCCGTACCTTGCAATGATAAGGATGATCTGACTACAGATAAGAATGTGAATAAACAGGTAACTAAGGTGACAGAAAGCTCTCATGTAAAGTTCCTACTTTTTTTGTTCCCTCACCTGAAATACATTCACTGTTTGATTGGTTGTTCTTTCCCCCTCCCGTCAGTCACTCCAGGAGTGAAGATAATTAGCAAAGTAAGGAATGAATTCAGTTGGTAAATAAGGAAGTAAGTGTCACTCACTTGACTCTGCTGCTTGTGAAATGACTCACACACCATACGGCTCCTCCCGTTGGGGTACGTGGCCGTCAGTTTGTGTCTGAACAGCAACGCGGGGATGGATGCGACCAGCACCAGGATCCACAGTACCAGCACACCCCGCAGTACTGCCTTCCGGCCAGCGAGGGCAGCAACGCGCCGCGGCCACACCACGGCCACCAGCCTGTGCAGGTTCATCAGCATGATCAGTTGGATGGAGGCGTACATGTTGGCCAGGCACAGGTAGAAGAGTATCTGATCCATACAAGAAGAGAGCAGCTTTCTCTTGTCATTTCAAAAGGATAAGGATTCAATGAAAATGTACTCACTGCATGTCAAGTGTCAATGGTGTTTTCAAACACCTGGGCAGAAAATAACATCATTGGAACATATTGGTTGCATTCCAGGCCGACTACATTGCAGTCGTTGCGTTGCATCAACCAATGGTTGCGTGCTACGTCATCGACTGCGCAGTCGGGCATCAGATTGCTATTTCATACGATGTGGTAAGCAGATATGTTAAACACCTATACAGGCGTTGTGAGATCTGGCAGTTGTCTACAGTGTAGTCAGCCTGGAACGCGGCAATCAACAGACAGAAGAGCCTCCACCTTGCACATGATATCGCCAAAAATCCATGTCTTCTTCACAAGGTACACGACGAAGAACGGCGTGAGCGCTATGAGCGAGCCGTCGGCCACTGCCAGATTGAGGATGAGGAGGGTGGTGACGGAGCGGCGGCGGGCGCGGGCCAGGATACTCCAGATGATGAAGAGGTTGCCGGGGACACCAAGGAGAAACACCAGACCCAGGATGAGCGCCCCTACTGTTGTGGAGGTGGTATTACCCACAATGCTTTGGTTCGCCGCGAAAACAGACGTGGTGGTGTTAAGGATGTGGTTGGAGGCGGAAAGGGACAGGGAGGGGGGTGTAGTGGAGGAGAACGGGGAAAGGGACAAGGAGGGTTTTGTGAGGGATGGAGGGATGATTTGGGGGATGGTTTGGTTGTGGGCCATGGCGGTGATCTGCAAGGGACAGAAAGGTCAAAGGTTATTGCTTTCAAAACACTGAGGTAGAAGTGTTACTAACTTGTATCAACAGAAATGTTGAATAGTTTGTGGTGGTATAGGATACAGACATGGGTTCCACTACTTTATCTGTGCTTGATTGAGCTTGCCTTGCTTAATAACCCAATTGAACAGTCTTAAAACTGCAAATCCCACCCATCTGACACTCCAGGCAGGGAAGACCAAATGCTCAAAGTATTTGAAAGATTTCAAATAACGTTTGAACGCAGGTCTGATAGAGTATGAAACAAGCCTAGGTGTATGAGAGTCTGTGAACGTAGGACCTTAAATGGTAAAGATACAGAGAACGTATTTGCATTGAAGAGGATGCAGTCCCATAATCCATTCAGACACTGTGGTGGTTCTAATTGCAAGTCAAACATGTATAGCTTAGGCCAGGGTTTCCCAAGCCCCCACCCATGGGTGCACGTTTTGTTTTTTCCTTGCGCCACACAGCTGATTCAAATAATCAAAGCTTGATGAAGAGTCGGTCATGTGAATCAGCTGTGTAGCGCTAGGGCAAAAAACAAAACGTGCCCCCATTGGTGGGGGCTTGGGAAACCCTGGCCTAAGCTATACATGTTTGACTTGCAATTAAGCCACTGGAGTGCAGGCAGCGACTGACAGGATTTATCACACTCTCAAACATATTTAATACACCTAATGGACAGTAATGCTGGTGTGTGTCTACACAAGACAGAGGAGAGAAGATAATGTAGACTGAGGAAAGAGGATAATGTAGACAGAGGAGAGAAGATAATATAGAGGAGAAAAGATAATGTAGACAGAAGAGAGAAGATAATATAGAGGAGAGAAGATAATGTAGACAGAAGAGAGAAGCTGATATAGAGGAGAGAAGATAATGTAGACAGAGGAGAGAGGATAATGTAGACAGAAGAGAGAAGCTAATATAGAGGAGAGAAGATAATGTAGACAGAAGAGAGAAGCTAGTATAGAGGAGAGAAGATAATGTAGACCGAAGAGAGAGGATAATGTAGACAGAAGAGAGAAGCTAATATAGAGGAGAGAAGATAATGTAGACAGATGAGGGAGGATAATGTAGATAGATGAGAGAAGATAATGTAGACAGAAGAGAGAAGTTAATATAGAGGAGAGAAGATAATGTAGACATATGAGAGAGGATAATGTAGTCAGATGAGAGAAGATAATGTAGACAGAGGATAGAAGCTAATATAGAGGAGCGAAAATAATGTAGATTTATAAACAGGGAAGACAAGAGGAGAGCAGTGAGACACAGTCAGGGCGTGAGAGAGAGAATACCTTCAGTACAAATTCAAACATCCTGGGATTATTATGGGTTTAGATGTGGTATTAACAGATAGCTGTGAGTGATTCGATAATGGAGAATACATTCCCCTGTTGGGTAGCAACTGGGTGGTGCATGTGCGTGAGTGCGTGAGCATGTGTGTGTGCGTAGCTGTGTGTGTATGTGCATGCGTGGGTGTACGCTTGTGTGTACGCGTGTGTGTGTGTGTGTACGCGCGCGCGCGCGTGTGTGTGTGTGTGAGAGTGAGTGTGTGTGTGTGTGTGTGAGAGTGAATGCATACACACTCCTACATTACTTGACTTCAACTTCTGCAAAAGCTTTTATTGGGACGTCTACATCTTTAGCTTCCTGAATAAACTTCAAAGCAACAGACATAAATTCCTCAAAACCTGTGTGTTATTTCTTCCTAAAGTCTGTGTTTTTATTTTGTCTGAGGCTGAAACACTGGGAGGAGTCCACGTGTAGGAGGTGTTGAGGAATTGTAACAGGTTTCTAAATCCGAACCAGCATGACCAGACTTGACTGGTAAAATAAACACTAAGTCTTGTAGCTACAATGTTTGTTTGAGAAATCATTCTACCTCCCTCCGAGGACTGTTTCAAATCACTGTCCGCCTTCGAAATGGCACCCTATTCCCTATGTAGTGCACTACTTTTGGCCCTATTGGGATAAGATGCTATTTCAGACGATCCTATATCTTAGTGTTTGGTGTGGAGAAGGCCATGGTGTGAGAATACGTTTAATATTTAACATGACAATCTAATCTATCCTGTGTTTCCCTTGCAAATATGGTATTGTATAGGCTTCTCTTATCCCATGCACTCACACCTGTAATAATAATGAACTCACGTGCGTCCACATCACAGGAGGTTGGTGGCATCTTAATTGGGGAGGATGGGCTCATGGTAACGGCTGTAGCTAAATAGGTGGAATGGTTTCAAACACATCAAACAGATGGAAACCACACGTTTGACCCCATTCCATTTATTCCATTCCAGCCATTACAATGAGCCAGTCCTCCTATATATCCTCACACCAGCCTCCCCTGGTGCACATGAACAGACACACACTGTATACTATACATGGGCTATATGTAAATATTACAGTACATTGCACATCTAAGTAAATCTTAATGTTCTTGTCTTATCAAGTAATAACTTGACAGAAATTCAATACATGTCGAAAATATTTAAATATTATTGTTTACAATATTGGTAATTTAGCAGACACTCTTAAGCAGAGTGACTTACAGGAGCAATTAGGGTTCAGTTCCTTTCTCAAGGGCACATCGACAGATGTTTCACCTTGTCAGCTTGGGATTCAAACAAGCGACCTTTCATTTACTGGCCCAACACTCTAACCACTAGGCTACTCAGTAAAAGAACAATCCTTATAATCTAGTACTCAGAGGCGCACACACACACACACAAATCCCAAATGAACCTCTTTGCACACTCACAGTAATTCTGCTGTAATTCTGAGTGATTATGAGTGTGTACTATGGTATGGGAGTCAATGAATTAATTTCTACAATGTCATTTTTGCATTAAATATCAAGCATGGCTTAGAAGTGCACGGCTGGTTAGGCTCTGTTCCAGGTAGAGAGAGAATAGATCTGTAGAGTATTAGACAGTTCAGGGAGACTTCTGTGCATTGTACTGTAGTCCCATGGAGTTGGCTAGAGGACTCATCATGTGCATTGTACTGTAGTCCCATGGAGTTGGCTAGAGGACTCATCATGTGCATTGTACTGTAGTCCCATGGATTTGGCTAGAGGACTCATCATGTGCATTGTACTGTAGTCCCATGGAGTTGGCTAGAGGACTCATCATGTGCATTGTACTGTAGTCCCATGGAGTTGGCTAGAGGACTCATCATGTGCATTGTACTGTAGTCCCATGGAGTTAGCTAGAGGACTCATGTGCATTGTACTGTAGTCCCATGGAGTTAGCTAGAGGACTCATGTGCATTGTACTGTAGTCCCATGGAGTTAGCTAGAGGACTCATCATGTGCATTGTACTGTAGTCCCATGGAGTTAGCTAGAGGACTCATGTGCATTGTACTGTAGTCCCATGGAGTTAGCTAGAGGACTCATGTGCATTGTACTGTAGTCCCATGGAGTTGGCTAGAGGACTCATCATGTGCATTGTACTGTAGTCCCATGGAGTTAGCTAGAGGACTAATCATGTGCATTGTACTGTAGTCCCATGGAGTTAGCTAGAGGATTCATCATGTGCATTGTACTGTAGAACTAAGAGTTAGCTAGAGGACTCATCATGTGCATTGTACTGTAGTCTCATGGAGTTAGCTAGAGGACTAATCATGTGCATTGTACTGTAGAACTAAGAGTTAGCTAGAGGACCTGTTTTTGCATGTCACAGTCACCATGATGGGACAGATACAACGACGAGTCCTCTAACTCTATTTGTAGAGTGCTTATCTGTCCTCTTTCACACATGTACACGACAGTATTATACACCTTGTGAATTGGAAATGTGTTGTTTTGTGTATACCAACTCTCCCTGAGAGAAAGCTTTTAGAGGGTGGGGTCACGGCTAAATGGACACTGTGTGTAGAGAACACTATCACTTTCCCCACCGTTGAGAGCAACAGCTGACACACTCAAAAGGGCCCAGACTCACAGAGAGAAACAAGTTAGGACTGCTCTTGGGCACAACAGTAGAAAAGCTCCTACGCACACTAGCATATTATACATACCTTAGAGAGAAAGGGAGAGGGAGAGAAGAGAAAGCGAGGAGCGAGGATATGACTCTGATTCATAGAGTTGCTATTGGGCTCATTATCACTCATATGATGTTCCATTGAGAACAGCTGGTCACATCCACCGAACAGTTAAATAACAACTGCACTACTTTCTGCAAACAATTATAATGTTTGATGTGGTATCAAGTACACACCATGGTTTGTGTGTATCAAGTGTCTCAGAGTAGGAGTGTCGATCTAGGATCAGGTCCCCCGCTGTCCATGTATTTGTATTTATTTTGATCTGAAAGGCAAACTGATCCTAAATCAGCACTTTGAGAGGCTTAATAGGATACATACTGCCCCAGGACTATCAAACCATATCTATATATTTTGTAATCTGAGGGCATGCTGATAGCTCCTGCTAGAGCAGGGGTGTCAAAGTCAAATGGACGGAGGGCCAAATAAAAAATTTAGCTACAAGCCGAGGGCCGGACTGTTCGAATGTTCATTGAAACATTTTTAAATGACGCATATAGTCTAGTGAACCTAATTGAACCTACTGAAAACCTAACAAATATATTCCAATATGATCAGATAAATAAAGCAATGTTTTCTTATGGCTCTGTCAGTAATCTTTAATTTTCAACAGACACAAAAGACAAATTTCCTTTATATAAAAATCCCCATAACATGAACATTAAATGAAAGAAACCGGTATTCAAGGCACCATCAGTAGCCTATATTTTCTATTTTAGCAAAAGTGGGCTAAATTTACTTCAAAGAAAAAAACAATAATAGCAATTTTCTATCATCCACTCAACTGAAATATTTTTAAAATATAATTGGATTGAAATACAATAAAATAAAGTGCAAAAATCTATTAATCAAAAACAACACTTTGTTTAAGGAGAAGTAACATGCAGTGAAAACAAATATTAAACTTTAACTTTTAAACTTGAACTGAGTAAAAACTCTAAATATGTGATTGCACAGTAATGTTCACTTGTTTGAGGTTGAGGGTGATACTTGGTGGTGTCCCATCTTTTCCACAAGTTCATCAATGTTCGGGGTAAGGCTCTGAGCTGAGGAAATCCTCAGAATTGAGTGGAGGTGTTCAGCAGTAAATCGACTTCTGTGTGATGTTTTGTTCAGGTTCATCAAAGAAAACAGTTGTTCACACAGGTATGTGCTGCCAAACATAGACAACGTTTGAGCAGCCTGGATGCGCAGCTGGGGCATTGTGTCGGGGAGGAAACGGGCGAACTCCGCAGCACCCACTGCCGCATATTTTGCCCTCAGTGCATCATTGCATTGGAGGTCAATCAACTCCATTTGGAGGTTTGGTGGTGAGCTTTCCACGTCAACAGCAAATGGGTTACCGAGCAGTTCCAACCTGCTTTTTTGTGCTTCAAAGTCAGCAAATCGGCGTCGAAAGTCAGCGGCAAGCATACCTATTTTATCAGCCAACTGTGCGCTCGGGAACGCACTGGTAGAGAGCTTCTCTTTCATGGTCTGGCAGCTGGGAAAGTGGCTCAAATTTTCTTTCCGCATCTGCGTCTCCCACAGAGTCAGTTTGGTTTTAAATGCCTTCACTGTACTGTACATATCAGAGATGACATGATCCCGACCCTGCAGCTGCAAGTTCATTGCATTCAGATGACTCGTAATGTCACACAGAAAAGCCATTTCACACAGAAACATTTCGTCTCGGAGTTGTGTTGTGTCTTTCCCTTTGCTGTCCAAGAACAGACAAATCTCCTCACGAAGCTCGAAACATCTTTGAAGCACCTTTCCCTGGCTTAGCCATCGCACCTCTGTGTGATAAGGCAAATCACCATGCTCCGTTTCTAACTCCGTCAGAAATGCCTTGAACTGGCGGTGATTCAAACCTTTGGCTCTGATAAAGTTAACTGTGCGCGTGATGATGCTCATTACATGCTCCATTTTCAAGGCTTTACCGCACAACGCTTCCTGGTGTATGATACAATGATAAGCTGTCAGCTCACCTGTCGCGTTTTCCTCTTGCATCTTTTCCCGTATCTTCGCCACCAGTCCGCTCCTGTGTCCACACATCGCAGGTGCTCCGTCGGTTGTCAAACCCACGAGTTTTTCCCAAGGCAGCTCCATCTCATTTACACATCTTGACACCTCTTCATACAAATCATGCCCCGTAGTTGTGCCATGCATAGGACGTAAAGCCAAAAACTCCTCTGTCACGCTTAGGCTGGAGTCCACTCCGCGGATGAAAATTGACAACTGGGCAATGTCAGAAATGTCGGTGCTCTCATCCACAGCCAAGGAATATGCAATGAAATCTTTTCCCTTTTTCACAAGCTGCTCTTTTAGATTGATGGACAACTGGTCTACTCTCTCGGCAATGGTGTTTCTGCTCAGACTCACATTTAAAAAGAGTTGCCTTTTTTCTGGGCAAACTTCGTCACAAACTTTAATCATGCAGTTTTTGATGAAATCCCCCTCCGTAAATGGCCGGGCTGATTTAGCGATCTCTTCTGCCAAAATAAAACTGGCCTTGACAGCAGCCTGGCCTTGTGATTTGGCTTTTTTGAACAGAGCCTGTCGAGATTTGAGGCCTCGTTTTAATTCCTCTGCCTTTTGTAGCCTTTGTTCCATGTCCATATTCTTGTTTTTGTCCGCGTGTTTCGTTTCATAATGTCGTCTCAGATTATACTCTTTCAGTACCGCCACACTTTCTCCACACAGAAGACACACAGGTTTTCCAGCTACCTCCGTGAACATATACTCCGACTCCCACCTTGTTTGAAACCCCCGGTTCTCAGTGTCCACCTTCCGTTTTGCCATTTTTGATGGGTATCTGAAAGTTAATTTTACTGTGATGCTGACGACTGCTGTGCCAATAAATATTGAAATGAAGCAGCCTACTGCTCGGTGCGTCACCGTTGCATTGTGGGAAATGTAGTATTGGTGCGTGTAAAAGATCTGCGGGCTGCCGGCTTGCTGCGGTCTGCGGGCCGGTTCTAATAATAAATCAAGATCATCCCAGGGGCCGTAAAAAACCTTCTCGCGGGCCGGATGTGGCCCGCGGGCCTTGACTCTGACATATGTGTGCTAGAGTTTACTTCACTTGAGATTACTTTACTGTACATTATTTGCCTGTCTATTCCCATTGACTGACCGGACCACAATCAGGAGGGAGGTTGGGGACGAAAGAGAGGGAAGACTGAAAACAAACTCACCAAATAGTCCTAATCCTGGGGTAGAGGAAGAGATGGAGAAGAGGCAGGGACAGACTTCCTTTATTTCATTTCTTCTAGTCTTGATGGTGTATATATTCTTCCTACTTTTCTCAGTACTCCTCTTCCTCTCTCTCTCTAACTCTGTATTTTCACTGACCTGTCATGCTTGCTGTAGCAGAGTAAAGGGAAGGGGGTGTGTCGTGTTCCCTCCACATCTTTCAACATCTCCCTCCACACCTGATTATACGTGAGGTAATGTATCTTGTAATGTAGTGTTAATGTGTAATGACGCCTCCTGGCCATAGAGATAAGGATCAGACAGACAGACAGACAGACAGACAGACAGACAGACAGACAGACAGACAGACAGAGACAGACAGAGACAGACAGAGACAGACAGAGACAGACAGACAGAGACAGACAGAGACAGACAGACAGAGACAGACAGACAGAGACAGACAGACAGACACACACACACAGTAAAAATAGGTGAATCAGACACTTTCCCCTCCCACATCTGACTGTTTCACAATCTATCATCACATCCTGCTTTACAGAGAGAGAGAGAGAGACAACTTCTTGATTAACTGACAAACGTTCCACAGGAGTAATTTTATAATGCTAAAGCCAATCATAGTGAGTTGTATCTACAATTAATAACAATTGATTACTATAACAATTGATTGAGAGTGTAAGAAAGAGAGAGAGAAACATCTGTTGGACAGCCTTATGATGGTTGATCAAGCAGTAAGCAAACTTGCCCAATCAAATCTATCCAATGATCAGTCAGGGGTAAATGGTAACTTCCACCGAGTGACTAATTGAAAATTATACCTAAGTGGAGTTTAGGATTCTCCCATAGGTATGCATTACCACATGTAACACACCAATAAGTTAACATTTAACATTATTACCAGACACCCATATTGATTCATCAACATACATAGATAATCATTAGTAATGATTGTTGTTTAATATTCATATTCACTATTTGACATGAACATATATTGTGATGAATCTGAATGTACACGATTACAACAGTAAAGTAAATAAATATCTAAAGATCAAATCAGAAAAGAGCATTATAAAGCTTCACTCTAGTGTGGTGACCTCTACTACAGTTTACACAGCTCTGAAGTATCATTACTGTGCTGATAACAAACCCCAGACTCCTTATAGAGGGGCTGAGTGAATGTTGTCTGAACTCTATGGAGGGTCATTGTGTCAGAAACTCCAGTTGAATGTGAACGTTAAATATTAAAACAATTAGTTTGATCCAAGTTTGCAGTACCAGTAGGGTAAAACCCAGGATAGAGGGGCTGAGTGAACGTGGTCTGGACTGTGGAGGAGGGTCATTGTGTCAGAAGAGATGCTGTAGAAGGACAGAGTACCAGCCTTGTGATCCAGGTACACTCCTACTCTGGGGGACAGAGAGACTCTGGAGAGTGAGTGAGTGAGTGAGTGAGTGAGTGAGTGAGTGAGTGAGTGAGTGACAGACACAAAGAGAGAGGCGGACAGATAGAGACAAGGGTGTCTTACACAACAAAGTAAATGAGGCTTGAGGGAGTTCTGGAGGGAGCTAGGCCGCCAGTCCGGGAGGTGGAGAATGTAGCATTTTTCAAACACATGAATCAGCTTTTTTCTGCAATCGACACAGATCCTACCCTCACACATATACTATGTTAGCCCAGGGATATGGAGAGAACATTTTGTTTTTGTCTGCCCTGAATGCTTATTCATTGACCTTTGCGTCCCGCCTTTGACAAAACATTAGGGGAAAACACTGCTCATCCTACATTCCCCTACAAATCAGCCGGGCTAGACAATCTGGACCCTCTCTTTCTAAAATGATCTGCCAAAATTGTTGCAACCCCTATTACTAGCCTGTTCAACCTCTCTTTCATATCGTCTGAGATTCCCTAAGATTGGAAAGCTGCCGCGGTCATCCCCCTCTTCAAAGGGGGTGACACTCTAGACCCAAACTGCTACAGACCTATATCTATCCTACCCTGCCTTTCTAAGGTCTTCAAAAGCCAAGTTAACAAACAGATTACCGACCATTTCGAATCCCACCGTACCTTCTCCGCTATGCAATCTGGTTTCAGAGCTGGTCATGGGTGCACCTCAGCCACGCTCAAGGTCCTAAACGATATCATAACCGCCATCGATAAGAGGCATTACTGTGCAGCCGTATTCATCGACCTGGCCAAGGCTTTCGACTCTGTCAATCACCACATTCTTATTGGCAGACTCGACAGCCTTGGTTTCTCAAATGATTGCCCCGCCTGGTTAACCAACGACTTCTCTGATAGAGTTCAGTGTGTCAAATCGGAGGGCCTGTTGTCCGGACCTCTGGCAGTCTCTATGGGGGTGCCACAGGGTTCAACCCTCGGGCCGACTCTCTTCTCTGTATACATCAATGATGTTGCTCTTGCTGCTGGTGATTCTCTGGTACACCTCTACGCAGACGACCCCATTCTGTATACACTGTGTTAACCAACCTCCAGACGAGCTTCAATGCCATACAACTCTCCTTCCGTGGCCTCCAACTGCTCTTAAACGCAAGAAAAACTAAATGCATGCTATTCAACCGATCACTGCCCGCACCAGCTCGCCCGTCCAGCATCACTACTCTGGACGGCTCTGACTTAGAATACGTGGACAACTACAAATACCTAGGTGTCTGGTTAGACTGTAAACTCTCCGTCCAGACTCACATTAAGCATCTCCAATCCAAAATTAAATCTAGAATTGGCTTCCTATTTCGCAACAAAGCATCCTTCACTCATGCTGCCAAACATACCCTTGTAAAACTGACCATCCTGCCGATCCTCGACTTCGGTGATGTCATTTACAAAATAGCCTCCAACACTCTACTCAACAAACTGGATGCAGTCTATCACAGTGCCATCCGTTTTATCACCAAAGCCCCATATACTACCCACCATTGCGACCGGTATGCTCTCGTTGGTTTGCCCTCACGTCATACTCGTCGCCAAACCAACTGGCTACAGGTAATCTACAAGTCTCTGCTAGGTAAAGCCCCGCCTTATCTCAGCTCACTGGTCACCATAGCAGCACCCACTCGTAGCACGCGCTCCAGTAGGTATATCTCAATGGTCACCCCCAAAGCCAATTCCTCCTTTGGTCGTCTTTCCTTCCAGTTCTCTGCTGCTAATGACTGGAACGAACTGCAAAAATCTCTGAAGCTGGAGACTCATATCTCCCTCACTAGCTTTAAGCACCAGCTGTCAGAGCAGCTCACAAATCACTGCACATAGCCATCTATAAACAGCCCATCTATCTACCTACCTTATCCCCATACAGTATTTATTTATTTATCTTGCTCCTTTGCACCCCAGTATCTCTACTTGCACATTAATCTTCTGCACATCTACCATTCCAGTGTTTAAATTGCTATATTCTAATTACTTCGCCACCATGGCCTATTTATTGTCTTAACTCCCTTATCTTACCTCATTTGCACTCACTGTATATAGACTTTTTGTTTTCTTTTGTTCTACTGTATTATTGACTATGTTTTGTTTATTCCATGTGTAACTCTGTGTTGTTGTATGTGTCGAACTGCTTAGCTTTATCTTGGCCAGGTCACAGTTGCAAATGAGAACTTGTTCTCAACGAGCCTACCTGGTTAAATAAAGATGAAAATAAAAAATAAAAATAAAATAAAATCTTCTAGTGAGATGTTAGACCAGGACAGGCAGGGTACAGACTTACCCTCTAGTGAGATGTTAGACCAGAGCAGGATGAGTACAGACTTACCCTCTAGTGAGATGTTAGACCAGAGCAGGATGAGTACAGACTTACCTTCTAGTGAGATGTTAGACCAGAGCAGGATGAGTACAGACTTACCCTCTAGTGAGATGTTAGACCAGAGCAGGATGAGTACAGACTTACCCTCTAGTGAGATGTTAGACCAGAGCAGGATGAGTACAGACTTACCCTCTAGTGAGATGTTAGACCAGAGCAGGATGAGTACAGACTTACCCTCTAGTGAGATGTTAGACCAGAGCAGACGGGGGTACGTGAAGGTAGCGTTGGTGATCTGTTGACTGATGTCCTCATCCTCGCGAATCCAAAGTCACACATCTTAACCTGAGACGAACGATCCTGAAACACACAAACACACAACAACAACAACCGCTGCTATGGTGAAGAATGCTCATGAACTAATCATGAATAATGATGAGTGTAAAGTCTGATGTTGGAAGGATTATTAACCAAGTAGAGAGTCTCACAGACACACTGAGGGAGATTGACAAGTGTACACACACATGCACACGCGCACACACAAACACAAATATAAAAATGAGATGGGATGTTTATTTCAAATAATGTCTGTCCCTGTAACACAAACACACAGATCTAGAACCTTCACCTGTAGAATTGCCTGCTCGTTCCTCAACTGTCTCTCCTGTTTGGTAGGGAAACGGGTTTTGTCGATGACCTTGATGGCCACTGGGTGACCAGACTGTCTGTGGGTGCCTGGAGACGAGAGTAGACTCTCAGCTAGCCATCTAATACAATGATAATACTATATAATCTCAATAGAAGGAACTAAATGTTCCTAACAGGTAACAGTATAGAACGTATCTCCTCTAGTGTAACATATCATATCTAGAGTGATGTCAAACCCACCTCTATACACCATTCCAAACTGTCCTGAACCAAGCACCTCATCAGTGAAGATCTGATACACTGACTTGATGTCCTGAAAGACACAGACACACGACCACAACATCCGCAACTATGGTGAAGAATACTCATGAATGAATCATGAATAACGATGACTGAGAAAGTTGCAGAGGTTCTATGATCCAAAATTCAAATGCTTGAACATTTCTTTATTTCTGGGGGTATGATCATCATTATTCTAGATTCATTCAGGATTATTATAATCATGATAGCATCCACGTTAATGTGTTGCCTCCTCACTCAGCCTTCCTCTGTCGATCATTCAACATCTCTCTCTACACGTTATCTGAGATAATGTAGCGTTGTAATGTAGTGTTAATGTGTAATGACGCCTCCTGGTCATAGAGATAAGGGTGACACACACACACACACACACACACACACAAGAAAAACAGGTGAATCAGACCATTGCCTCGCCCACATCTGGCTGTTTCACAATCTATCATCACATCCTGCTTCATAGAGAGTGAAAGGGAGAGAGAAAGAGAGAGATAGAGAAAGAGAAAGAGAGAGAGGGAGGGAGAGAGAGAGAGAAAGAGAGAATGAGAGAGAGAGAGAGAGAGAGAAAGATAAAGAGAGAGAGAGAGAAAGAGAGATAGGGAGGGAGAGAGAGAGAGAAAGAGAGAGAGAGAGACAGCGACATAAGCAGAACTTACTATGAGTAATTCAATGATGTTCTAACTAATCATAGTGAGTTCTACATATAATAATCCATTGTTACTAATTATAACAATCGCTTCAGAGAGTAAGAGAGAGAGAAAGAGACACAACAAAAAACGTAAACCCTGTTATAACCTTTATTATTCAGCCCTCAAACAGCATCATCAGTACCCTGATCTACTCTACAT
Source organism: Salvelinus fontinalis (assembly GCF_029448725.1). NCBI lineage: Eukaryota > Metazoa > Chordata > Actinopteri > Salmoniformes > Salmonidae > Salvelinus > Salvelinus fontinalis. The sequence continues at coordinate 20,399,901 of NC_074700.1, read as the reverse complement.
AGTTGATTATAAAGGCCATACCTCTCCAAATCATGATTTTTATTGGTTGTCCTATTTTCTTTTCTCAAACAATAACAACCATACATAAACAAAAGACACATTTCAACAAACGTCAATGACATTACACCTGCTCAGGCCCACATGCTGCTAACACAACCATACACATCATGTTCATTCTCACAACAACACTCCTCCTCATCCTGTGGAACTTTACAGTGCACGCTATGTGGCCTCAAATCGCACTGTTCTATTATTCTCCGTAGCCCACACCTTTTCAATTTTTAAATAATAATACATTTGATTTATCCACCATGGTAATGATGGAGGATCATTTGATTTCAAGTTTTTAGGCAGACTTTTTTTCAAAATCATTGACAAGAAAAGTATGGTCCACCCCGTTGGGTATCTCATCACACCCTCATATGTTGCCTTGAAATCTGCAGATAGACGGATTAAAAGTAAATGTAAATTGTAAAACTTCTGACAGCCAACTTTCTATCTCCGCACAACTTTTGGACTTTAAAGCACTCCCAGAAGACATGAATTATGGAATCCTTTTTAGTTGTACACTGAAGACATGATTATGCCATCGTGCTGTAAAATTAGTGAATGTTGTGTCTTTTATTATAAATTCTTTACATTCCTTTATTCTGTGTACATTTTCGTTAACTGTAATTTCTTTAGTTATGTTCCAGCTTTCCCTTCATCTAGTGCCAATATCAGTTCTTTCTAAGTCTTGGTTCTAATAGTTTTTTTTGTTTTTTCAAAGAGATTGTCAGTTGGAAAGGCTCTCTGCAAGGTTTTATATCTTACCTATCACATGAACATCCTGACTCAAAAAGGATCGCTTTGATATTGAAATTTTGTGATATTACATTTTTAAATTGCATGTATTTGAAATGATCTACATTAGTCAGTCCATAATTGCTTTTAATTCTGTCATGGAAATACGTGTATTTATACCAAGTCATTTACAAGTCATACCATGTGAACCAATGTGTCGGTGGATACTGAAAGCTTCCAACGATTAATCCATAGGTTTGTGTTTTAGGGAGTGATATTCATTCTTGTAGAATACGTTTCATTATATTCCATGTTGTTATAGTGTTCTTAACCATGAAGGAAAAAGGAACCCGCACACTGCTCTTGATAGTATCACTGATATTTAATAAGCTTTACGTATCGGCCTCACAGCCTTCGTCAGAGCTTTTTCTCCTAAGTACCTATTACTACAAGTTACATGTGAGTAAGAACACAACAGATTAATGTCAGAGACCCCATATTGATTCATAAACATACATAGATAATAATTAGTGATGATTAAAAATATTCAGCCTTTGATATGAAAGTAAAAATATATTGTGATGAACCTGAATGTACAAGATTACAACAGTAAAATAAATAAATATCTAAAGATCAAATCAGAAAAGGGCATTATAAAGCTTCACTCTAGTGTGGTGACTTATGGCCCCAATAGATCCACAGATGATGCAATCGCCATCGCACTGCACACTGCCCTATCCCATCTGGACAAGAGGAATACCTTTGTAAGAATGCTGTTCATTGACAATAGATCAGCCTTCAACACCATAGTACCCTCCAAGCTCATCATTAGGCTCGGGGCCCTGGGTCTGAACCCCGCCCTGTGCAACTGGGTCCTGGACTTCCTGATGGGCCGCCCCCAGGTGGTGAAGGTAAGAAACAATGCCTCCACTACGCTGATCCTCAACACGGGGGCCCCACAAGGGTGTGTGCTCAGCCCCCTCCTGTACTCCCTGTTCACCCATGACTGCGTGGCCACGCACGCCTCCAACTCAATCATTGTTTGCAGACGACACAACAGTAGTAGGCCTGATTACTGAACAATGACGAGACAGCCTACAGGGAGGAGGTGAGGGCCCTGGCGGAGTGGTGCCAGGAAAATAACCTTTCCCTCAACGTCAACAAAATGAAGGAGCTGATCGTGGACTTGAGAAGACAGCAGAGTGAGCACGCTCCCATTCACATCGACGGGACGCAGTGGAGAAGGTGAAAAGCTTCAAGTTCCTCAGCGTACATATTACTGACAATCTGAAAGGGTCCATACACACAGACAGTGTGGTGAAGAATCCTCAACAGTGCGTCTTCAACCTCATTAGGCTGAAGAAATTCGATGTACCATTGAGAGCATCCTGTCAGGCTGTATCACGACCTGGTACGGCAACTGCACCGTCTGCAACCGCAGGGCTCTCCAGAGGGTGGTGCGGTCTGTCCAACGCATCACCGGGGGCAAACTACCTGCCCTCCAGGACACCTACAGCACCCGGTGTCACAGGAAGGCCAAGAAGATCATTGAGGACCTTAGCCACCAGAACCACGGCCTCTTCACCCCACTATCACCCAGAAGGCGAGGTCAGTACAGGTGCATCAAAGCTGGGACCGAGAGACTGAAAAACAGCTTCTATCTCAAGTCCATCAGACTGTGAAATAGTCACCACTAGCCGGCCAACGCCCAGAACCTTGCCCTGGCTAAGGTCCTTGATGATCGTCTTGGCCTTCCTGTGACACCGGCCTTCCTGTCACTAACCAGCAACCACCCAGTTACACAACCCTGCACTATGTACAGTCATGGAACACTGGTCACTTTAGTAATGTTTACATACTGTTTTACCCCGTTCATATGTATATACTCTACTCTAGTCAAGCCTTATCCTATATAACAATTGCTGTACAAATACTATTCTATCCTACATATTCTACAAATAAACAACATATTCTATATATATATTTACATCCGTAATGTCTATACGTCCCATCATATACATATATAGTTATTTATTTATTTTGAGGACATTCCTCGTCTTAACATTTATATATTTCTTATTAATTTTTTTGTGTTGTTAGATATCCCTGAACTATTGGAGCTTGGAACATAAACATTGCTCTACACCTGCAATAAAATCTGCTAAATTTGTTTATGTGACCAGCCTGTTGGAGCTCCTTCAGAACCTTCTCTCTGTCCTGGACTCTCTGCTGGAACTGCTGACTCATCCCCAGCTGGCTCAGTAGAGAAAAACTCTTCATTGAGCAATCAAGCTTTATTGGTCCTAATGTTTCTAATGTCAATGTTTATGTCAAAATAATATGACACATTATTGCACAGCCAATAGTCAAATAGTATGGTAATATCCTTACAAACATACAGATACTGGTATAGGACTCAAATCTTGAGGAAGTCTCTTTGCAAAGTCATATTATCTATGTTGTGAGGTCAATGATTATTGCTTTACAGTACATGTATCAGAGAGCTTAGACTGAACTTTGGACTCGTAAAATAAGATGATGGGCTGTGCCACTAGAGATCCTGGTTCAAGTCCAGGCTCTGTCGCAGCCGGCCGCACAATTGGCCCAGCGTCGTCTGGGTTAGGGGAGGGTTTGACGGCAAGGATGTTCTTGTCCCATCGCACGCTAGCGACTCCTGTGGCGGGCTGGGCGCAGTGCATACTAACACGGTCCCAAGGTGTACAGAGTTTCCTCCGACACATTGGTGTGGCTGGCTTCCGGGTTAAGCGGGCATTGTGTCAAGAAGCACAGCTCTCGACCTTCGCCTCTCCCGAGACCATACGGGAGTTGCAGCGATGGGACAAGACTGTAAATTCCAATTGGATACCACGAAATTGGGGAGAAAAAAACTAAGATTTTTTAAGATGATGCTGTTTGACAACAGCAAATGGTAATACATTTGGAGAATATCTTTCATGTGAATAACTAATGCTTTTTGTTTCTTTCATATTCAGACAGCCTTCCCTTAGTATCTTAAATAATTTGTTAATCTCCAACAAGTTGTTCTGGTCTTACCTGTTTCTCAGTTCTCTCTGCTGCAGCTGACACTGTATCATGGCTTTTATGTTCATCCATAACACACAGATAACAGATACACTGTTGATCAGTACGACAGTAAACCTCCAGCAGTTTGTCATGATGAGAGCAGATCTTCTCCTGTAGTTGTGTGGTGGCTTTGACCAGCTTCTGCTTCTTAAGTCCAGGAGCTTCATAGTGAGTTTGGAGGTGAGTCTCACAGTAAGACACCAGGCACATCAGACAGGACATGAGTGCTTTCTGGTCCCAGTGCAGAAATCACAGGCAACATCTCCAGGTCCAGCCTAGCACAGAGTAGGAGGGGAGGCATCCTGGAGTCCTGTCAGTTTCTCAGCCAACATCTTATTTTTCCTCAGAGTAGGCCGAGGAGTGAAGGTCTGTCTGCACTGAGCACAACTGTAGACCCCTTTCAGAACATCTTGATCCCAGCGTCCCTCAATACATCTTCTACAGCAGTGTTACGCACAATTATTTTGTAAGGGGGCCACTTTGGGTTGAGACAATCATTCAGAGGGCCACACAGATCTTTAATTTGTTGTACTTTTTCTTCCAATATTGTCAATTACCAATTGAGAGCAAATTCAGAGCAATAGAGCACATGCAATTGATTTGATGTACAGCACATCACAAATATATACAAACACACATCAAATAGGCTACGTCACATGTAAGACCCATATTAAAGGTTACCTCAGTAGTTAGATGAGGGAAAATGTCCCTTCTGCTCCTTGACTGAATTAATTCTAAATGTTTAGTCTGTTGTTGCTATCCTTGTGAGGCAATCAAGGTGTGCATTGGTTAGTCTCTTTGTCTGTTGATGTTTCACAATGTTGATTGTGGAAAATGGGCTGACAAAAAATGATGTCACCTTATTCACACACTGCTTCAGAAGTGGATACTCTGTGTCTGACACAAGGCTCCAGAAATGGGTAGCACCTGATCTTAGTTCACCTTGCAATATGTCATTTGCCTGCAGCTCCACTATCTTATTCTCTATTCCAGCACGGTCAGGACAGAGGGCTGTGATGTTTGGGGTCAGAGATGACACTGGCACATGAAACGGGTTCTCAAAGAAGTTGAAAAACTCGTTGTACTCCATAATATCTTTGGATCTTGACTCAAACTCCAACTTCAACTCTTCCAACACACGCACAAATGCATCATAGCTAAAATGTTGCAGTATGTCTTGCCATGTTCAGGTGGCAGGTGATGTCAGTTAAAAAAGCCAGCTTTATTATCCAATGTGGATCATCCAGCTCTGGCTCCTTTCTCCCCTTGCTTGCAACAAATTCATGGATTTGAGGGAGGAGTGAGAGAAGTCTTTCCAAAACTCTGCCACGAGACAGCCATCGCATCTCATTGTGAAATATCAAGTTGCCGTATTCTGTCTGGTATTCCTCCAGCAACTCGCGGAATTGCCGGTGATTCAGTGCCCTCGCAATAATAATGTTCACCACGTGCACGACTTGCTGCATCACATTCTGTAAGTCACAGATGAATGATACAATGAAACTTAACAAATTTGGGGATATCTTCTCTTTTTCTCATCAGGGCTATGAGTCCCTTCTCCTTCCCTCACATGTTTGGGGCGCGTCAGTGCAGACAGATGCCAGATTTGACCAGTCAAAATTATTATCAGCAAAAAATGTAACAAGGGCTTTCAGAATATCCTCTCCTCATGTTTGTCCCTGAAGAGGCAGTAAACATAGAAGTTCCTCTCTGAACGACTCGTTTTGAGGGAAACTGACCTAAACACATAATTGGGCAATGTCACTTACATCAGTGTTTTTGTCAAATGCAATACTTAAACACGGCGCCATGGATATGTCAGTAATCAGTTTCTTAGCGATGTCCTCGCTGATGTCTTCTATGCGTCTTGTTATGGTCGAGTCTGAGTTGCAGTCCCTTAATTTGCTTTAAAATAGTTTCCTTGTTTGTGAAATCAGCGTACAATATTTTGGCCTCAGCCAAAATACAATTATTTGACAAGCTCCGCGTCTGTGAAGGCCATCTTGTTTCTGGCGAGTATCCAAGCAATCTCATATGTTGTCTTTGTCGTTTTCTCTGCAACAGTGCTAGATCTGTCCATCATTTGTTGTTGTCCTTGGAGGTGCGCAATTTTGTTGTTTCTGAGGTTGCTTTGTGGCAGATATGTTTTGTTAAAGTGGGCATGGTGTGACTGGAAATGTCGCTCTATATTTGCTCATTTAAAACAATTGACTGCCTTCTGGCAAATAAGACAAAGTGACCTAGTCCCATCATGCAGTATACAAAATACTTGTCTGTCCATTTCTCTTCAAACTTTCTGTGTTCTGCTTGATTCAACGGTATCCTTCTCTTTGCCACCGGAGCCACGTTAACTAGCTGCATTTCCCCGCCGCCATCTTCCTGATTCTCCTGGTTCTCCAGTGATTGTTCGTTCATAACTGTCAAGTTGTTCTCCAGCTCGTCCCCCACATTGTCATTGTCAATAGAGTTACGTTCTTTTTTATAATAAATTGATCCATGTCGACCAGACTGCAAAATTGATATGTGTTGGTCGCTGAAGCTGAGCAGTTGCGTTCTATTTCGGTAAACGTTCTATTTGGCCTTTCTGTTCAACAGCTGCGCTTTACTGCCATCTATCTGCCGTCCAGGGAACAATAGATATATTCAATGAAGTGATTCAGGACTGCATTAAACACATTGAATTTAAATTGTATCATTGTTATGTATTATGAATGGAAATGGGAAAATCACCGCAAGCTGCAAATTAAGGGCCGTATGCGCAGTGAGTACCACTGTTCGAAAATAACTGTGTCCACATGGGGATGGTGACCGGCTCCTTCAGTAGTTCCAGACAAAAAGAACAACAACAGAGCTGGTCCTGGTTCAGCCGACATCCTTGTTGAGCCATTTGGACTGTTGCTCACTCTCACACAGACAGACAACACAGATACTCAGATCAGTTTCCTCAGAAGATAGTGTAGGAGGGGTTCTTCCAGAGGGGCGGGGTTAGAGGGAAGGAGGGAGAGAGAGAGAGAGAGAACACTGTACATAGCCATAATATCATATTTAAAATGCCTCTATTCTTGAAACTTTGTGGGTGTAATGTTTCATGTTCATTTCTGATTGTTAATTTCTCTTTTGTTTATTATCTACTTCACTTGCTTAATAAATGTAAAGATATGTTTCCCATGCCAATAAAGCCCTTTGAATTGAATTAAAATTGAGAGAGACAGAGATAGAGGGAGAAGGGGCAAATGTGAACTTATTAAACAGACAAACATTCTAGGAGTAATTAAATTATAGACAATCACAGTGAGTTGTACATATGCATCTCTCATAACAATCAATTGAGAGAGTAAGAGAGAGATATAGACAAGAAGAGATTTAAACCCTTTTAAAACCTTCATTATTAACCCCCTAAACAGTAGAATCAGTTACTTTATCTATTTTCACTCTAGATAGTGGATTTTTAACATCATACATTTCCAATTATTAAAAAAAAATAGGATCTAGTTACTGAGTTACTGAGTGTCAAATCTGGAGATCAAATTTTACATTTACATTTTTCTGTCATTTAGCAGACGCTCTTAACCAGAGCTACTTACAGTCAGACCAAGGCAGGCAGGGATCATATGGAGAGACAGGGTGGAGATACAAGTATCCATAGCCAGGGGAACTAGGGGTGCTGAGGGTGGTGCAGCACACCCTGATAAATCACAATAAATAAAAGAAATCTCCCACAAAATTGCACTAGGACTTTAATACCCCTTTGTGAGCAGAGAAAAACCCTTGTCAACAGAGTGGGTAGAAAACTGCCATCTATGGTTTATATTTCTATGGCTGGTTGTGGCTGTAGGTTTGCCTTTTGCAGATTTCAAAATATAATCACGGGAAAAGCATATCGTTTGGAAAGCAAATGCTTACTGCTGAAAAGAGAAGACTAATCTGTGATTAGACTATGGCTTCATCTTCATCATTAGGTGAGTCAGCGTGCTGCTGGAAATGTCAACGTCGAAAGTTCGTTGTTGGGTCCAATACTAACGCAGACAAGGCCTTCACCCAAGCTGGGTATTCTAACTGGAGGAATACTAGTGATAGTACTAAAGTATTTGCTAGGCACGCATCAAACAAAGAGCAATTTAAATGCACTGCACTGTGGAAAGAAAAACTAGTTTGAAGTGCTATGGGAACATCGGTGTCAAAACCTGTTAATGATGAGCAGCTGGCAAGAAATCGCATGTATTTATAAGACCTCAGAATAAGACCCAATTGCAGACAGTTCGAATCACAGATGTTTATTAACAAAAACAGGGGCAGGCAAATGACAGGTCAAGGGCAGGCAGAGGTCGGTAATCCAGGGCAGTGTCAGATAGATACAGAAACGTCAGGCAGGGTCAGGGCAGGTGAAGGGGTTAAACCAAGGCCTCATACCTTTTAAAGGGTTAATAAATGGTGTTATAATAAACTGTAGGTCTCCTCTTTAGGAGACCTCTCTGTGTGTGTTAACCTCTGTTTTGAGTGGTGTGCCCTTCAGACACGATCAGAAGGCGGAAACCGCCTACATCCATACTCCTCCTGTCCTGGCCCCACCTGGCTATCTGAGGTTCTGACAATATGACTGGTCTTCTGAGAACACAAGGCTGCAGCAGTCCTGATGAAAACAGCCAGCTGCCAGAAGATGCTTGGACTCGTTCACCTTGTTATGACCCTATACTTGTGATGAAAGGTCAAGTTTCAGTCAAACCCACTTCTGAGCTTTTAATTGCTGACAAGATGGTTGCTGCTGTCAGGGGGAGGTTAGATTTATTAGTCTTATTCTGAGCACAGACAGTGCAAGCGGCAATGAACGTAGAGACGTCAGGGACCCTGGTGGGCCACCAAAGCGCCTCACGGACCTGGTTCTCTATTCCCCAGATCAGTGAAGCCGCCAGACACGAGGTAGAAAGGATGGTCTCAGGGTATGAGAGTGTAGTAACGGGGCTATAATGGCGTGAAAAACACAACCGACTTAACATTCTTGGACCCCAGGCGGTAGGAGATGGTAAAGTTGTACCGGGTGAACAGCAGGGCCCATCGAGCTTGCCTGGAGTTGAGACGCTTGACGGAGATATTCCAGGTTCTTGGGATCCGTCCACACAATGAATGGATGTTCCGCCCCTTCTAACCAGTTTCTCCACTCCTCCAATGCCATCTTCACCGCGAGTAGTTCTAGAGTCCCCACATCATAATTCCTCTACGTGACGTTAGGACGATGGGAGAAGAAGGCGCAGGGATGCAGCTTACGGTCCAGGGCAGAACGCTGGGACAGGACGGCCCCCACTCCAACATCTGAACCATCTACCTCCACCACAAACTGACGGTACGGGTCTGGATGGATCAATATAGGAGCTGTGGGGTTCTCGGGAAGCTGGGGTAGTTTGGGGTGAGGTGCCGCTGGTAGCGCGGTAACTGACAGTCTGGGCGGTTACTGTAGTGGCGGGCTGCCTAACAGACAATCCGCAGAATTGCTCCAGCAATGTATGGAAAGCAAGGTCTGGAATCCTCCCATAAGACCTTGAAGTAACTCCTATTGTCTTCCAATGGTGGCTCCTTGGGAGGAGAGTGTTGAGAAGCTGGTCTGAGTCTGCTGGGTCAGTTATGGCCTTAGGATAAGACCCAGATGCAGACAGTTCGAATCACTGATGTTTATTAACAAAAACAGGGGCAGGCAAACGACAGGTCAAGGGCAGGCAGAGGTCGGTAATCCTTGAGCCTTGAGACAATTGAGGCATTAATTATGTATGTGTGCCACTCAAAGGGTGAATAGGCTAGACAAAATATTTATGTGCCATTGAATGGGGTATGGTAGTAGGTGCCAGGCACACCGGTTTGCATCAAGAATTGCCACGCTGCTGTGTTTTTCAAGCTCAAAAGTTTCCCGTGTGTACCAAGAATGGTGCACCACCCAAAGGACATCCAGCCAGTTTGACACAACTGTGGGAAGCATTGGAGTCAACAAATGCCAGCATCTCTGTGGAACGCTTGTGGAGGATGAATCAGAATTAGTTGGGTAACATAGATAAATAAGATGTTTTATCTATCTAATATGCTTATGTGAGATACTTGTCATTAGAATGTCTCCCTTTGGACTATACTGTTGGCAGTTGCACTTTTCCCTTCTCAGCTAGGCCTCAGTCACTTGGAGCCCAGAGAGGGGAGAGGTCAGGCGTGTCTTTTACATGTCTCTGGTAATATGTAGAATATCAGAAAGGGAGAGGTCAGAATGGAACATTGTCTTCATATGTGAATGTATCTGTTAAACCATGTGAAGGGATGGCGTGATTAAGGGGGAACCAATTATCTCTTGGCTCCACAATGTCTGTGCGCAAGTCACTCCCCTCAGTGAGCTTGTCCAGGAGTGGGGAGAAGAGGGGGTTTACTTGAGATGGGAGAATATAGAGTTGACAATTGAGTTATGCCTTGGATGAGGTAATGTTTTGGTACTATGAAGTACCAGGAACGAGATTAGAACCTCGTCTTAGAGATCAAACTGAACGATAATTTATAGCGAATGCTATCTGGCTATGGGATACTCCTTTCTCAAGTAAAAGACCCTTTGTGAAGTTTTCCTAAGATCTGTGGTTCGTCATGTAAATTGAGAGGGGTGTATCTTTGCTATAAAAGATCTCAGTTGCCATTATGTTGACACTCTCAACTATTCATTAGAGATAGTGAATTGCTGAATTATATAGAATCACAATGTACTAAATTAAATATAAGGTTCAAATGCAGAGATCATTAGGTTATTTTGAAATCTGTAGCCTCTCTCTGCTACACTGTAACAGCACAACGGACAGCGCCCTACAGCAAGGCCGTTTTGGTAATGAATACAGGCTACAATATAGCTAGGCTGTTTGTAATAGGTGAGTTACCTATGAAAATGCAGCTGCACACACAGCTGTCTTACCAAGATAATACAAACTAAACGCTGAAAGTAGTAGCCTAGTTATTACTGCAAGCAAACTAATATAGTGGATAGCGGTTTGTCCTAGAATACTTACACAACTACGAATGCGAACAGAAAAAAACTGCCGTACCAAGTAGTAAGCCTATTAAACAAAATATCAGATCGATGAAGGAATGACACAATTTACACTGGGTACACCAAACATTAGAACCACCATCCTAATTCGGCTTCAGTTTGTCAGGGTATGGACTCTACAAGGTGTCGGAAGCGTGTCGTGGCAATTTCCTGTATTACCAAATGAGGAGAGTTACAAACCACACACCAGTCAGAATTATACTTAAACTTCACCTTTAATAATAATTAAGCTTTGCAAAAGCATTTGACTTTTTTTTCTGTTTAGTTACTGTAGCCTGACAGAACCGTGCTTTTTCGTTTTCGTTATTTTGTTTGAGTGTTTTTTAAATTAAAATCATGAACACTTTCCAAGCTGCGCCTTGGTCTACTCTTTCTACCACCAACGAGAGCCGTAACAAAGGTAGAGTTTCATATAACCAGTAGATATCACTATATATCAATAATGACAGTAGATATCACTATAGATCAATGATGACAGTAGATATCACTGTCATATCAAGGATGACAGTAGATATCACTATATATCAATGATGACAGTAGATATCACTATATATCGGTGATAACAGTAGATATCACTATATATCAATGATGACAGTAGATATCACTATAGATCAATTATGACAGTAGATATCACTATAATATCAAGGATGACAGTAGATATCACTATATATCAATGATGACAGTAGATATCAATGATGACAGTAGATATCACTATCATATCAAGGATGACAGTAGATATCACTATATATCAAGGATGACAGTAGATATCACTATATATCAAGGATGACAGTAGATATCACTATATATCAATGATGACAGTAGATATCACTATATATCAATGATGACAGTAGATATCACTATATATCAATGAGGACAGTAGATATCACTATATATCAATGATGACAGTAGATATCACTATAATATCAAGGATGACAGTAGATATCACTATATATCAAGGATGACAGGAGATATCACTATATATCAATGATGACAGTAGATATCACTATATATCAATGATGACAGTAGATATCAATATATATCAATGATGACAGTAGATATCACTATATATCAAGGATGACAGGAGATATCACTATATATCAATGATGACAGTAGATATCAATGATGACAGTAGATATCACTATATATCAAGGATGACAGGAGATATCACTATATATCAATGATGACAGTAGATATCACTATATATCAATGATGACAGTAGATATCAATATATATCAATGATGACAGTAGATATCACTATATATCAAGGATGACAGGAGATATCACTATATATCAATGATGACAGTAGATATCAATGATGCCATTAGATATCACTATATATCGGTGATATCAGTTGATATCACTATATATCAATGTTTCCCAACCAGGGGTACTTGGACCACTGGGGATACTTGGCCTATTAATAGGGGGTACTTGAGAAGACTCATGAGACCATAGACCTACTGGTAAAATGCAAACGAGGAGGTACTTGAGTAGAGCAAAATTCAGTTTGCAGTACAGTAACCAAAAAAGGTTGGGAACCACTGGTGGAGGCATACACAAAGGCCCAACAAAGAAAATGAAGATTTTAGAGTAAATAAAGTCAACATTTTCACAATTGAGCTGATGTCACTAAACACACTTAGATAAACCAAAAGCTATCTATGTCAAGCTAATATTTGTCAAGGTAAATACTATTTTAGGAGCCACTTCTCTGTCTGCGGTTGTTTCAACTCACACAGCGTTATGACACTTACGCATGTTATATACACTGTAATGTGTTTTTGTGTGCTTTTTTTCTTTCATTTTACTCATTACATCATTTAGATTGAAAGGAAAGTATTTGTCTTTTAATTCAATTAAACATGTGCTACTCTAACAATTATCAGTTCTTAAGTTTTATTTGTCTGAATTTTTTTTATTTGTTTGACCTTGATTTTCACTAGAATTAAACTGACTGGTTTGTACATATTCAACTCTTACTAATTCACTCATTGCCTCATTTTCCTCATGCTTATCATGTATCTGGCTGAACCCCCTTGACACACTTCTTACTTTGTCCAAAATACCTTCAGCATTCTCCCATAATGTCAAGAAATGTCCCTCTTTGATAACTAAGTGGATCTTCCTAGATTCTCAGGTCTTTACAGAATCTTTATGGTAAGGCTACAGTATACTTCTCATTCGTAGTAGACTAAGAGTGTTAACCACAGGATCAAACTTGACTTTCTGACGACATCACATTATTTTAAGTCTGGGTGAGATGATAGGAAAGAAGAGGCCTTCCCTCCAACAGGTCTGACAGGTCTTCATGTCCACTTCATACATTCATGCCAGGTCAGAATTAAGGAAGAGACAATTTTGTTCAAAAGTGTTGAGGCACAGACAGACTGCCTACTACTGCAAGACTTCTGACACTTGTTATTTAGCATAAACACTAAAGGCAGAAAATATGATATGAAACACTGAGTTTATTAGGTATATAGAAGAAGTACAGTATCAGTGGACATTAGCAGAGCAGCTCAATCACACACTCAGGCTCAGTAGCATTGTTTATACCTGCCACTTATATGCTTTCTTGTCCTAATCTTGTCCTGATCTTGTCCAGATCTTATACTGGTCTTGTCCTGATCCTGTCCTGGTCTTGTCCTGATCCTGGTCTTGTCCTGATCCTGTCCTAGTCTTATCCTGATCCTGGTCTTGTCCTGATCCTGTCCTAGTGTTGTCCTTATCTTGTCTTGATCTTGTCCAGATCTTATACTGGTCTTGTCCTAATCTTGTCCTGATCTTGTCCAGATCTTATACTGGTCTTGTCCTGATCCTGGTCTTGTCCTGATCCTGGTCTTGTGCTGATCCTGTCCTAGTCTTGTCCTGGTCTTGTCCTGATCCTGTCCTAGTCTTGTCCTTATCTTGTCTTGATCTTGCCAGTTTACACTTATAAGATCTAATCACCTTATGTCATGCCTTATTTAAACAGATTTATTGATAATATCTGTTGGAAAAAAGTTTGGATGTTGCCACACACATACCTACTTGTTAACAAAATTATGGACGTTTCCTTTAAAATTATTCATACATTTTATCCTGCCAACCACTATATGAAGAAGTTTAAGGAAAACATCAACTCAAATTGTTCCTTTTGTATTGACCACCCAGAAACAGTGTTGCATTGTATTCATGTAAGAAAACTGTGGCAAGCCATCAGTAGATTTATAATTGAACACATTTATGAAGATTTTACACTATTGTGGAGAGATGTAGTGCTTGGATTCTTTACCTACAATAGAAATAAGATGAAACAATTTTATGTCATTCATGTCGTTATTCTTTTGGCCAAATTTCATATTCACAAATGTAAATTTACAAACAAAACACCACATTTTCTTACTTTACAAAAATTAATTGAACTGTATTTTAAGACAATTAAATACTCTAACAAAAAAGCTGTTATAATAATAAGTGTATGTATGTCCCTTAAGGTCCTTGTGTAATGTGATGTTGTACCCCCTAGCCCAATTGTCTTTTGTATATTATGTATGTATACTTGTGTTCCCACATGTACTTCCTGTATAGATTTGTGGTTAATAAAAAAATATGATTTACATTTTTTTAAATATGAAAAAAATCTATCATGTTCATTGATTGGGTTAAGATGAACCGTTACTCCAAAACTAGCGGACCAATGGAGACTCATTGTCTACGCCTCCCTCTAAACCCCGCCCTTCACAGAAAAATAATGCCAAAACTCTCAACTGAAAAGACTGGCATCGAAAGCAAAGATACGAGTAGCGTAACCAAAAGGTAGTACATGCAGGCAAGAAGACAGGCAAAATGTATTCAATAGGATTGGTTGCTGGGAAAGTTTAAACGAAAATGATTTTTGCATTCGTTTTCAAATGTTTGTTTTTGTCATTTGTCAAGAGTTTTGCTCTCGCTTTAAAATGTAATAAATGTATTGTATAGTGTGTGTGTGGCAGGCTTACAATGATGGCAAAAAACTAAATTTGAGAGTGCGCTGACCCTGGTGCTAGAGGGGGTACGCAGCTGGAGGTTGAATGTTTGAAGGGGTACGGGACTATAAAAAGTTTGGGAACCACTGGGTTAGGTGAAACACCAAAGTATGCTATCACAGCAGCGAGATTTGTAACCTGTTGCCACAAGAAAAGGGCAACCAGTGAAGATCAAAAACCGAATACAACCCATATTTATGTTTATTTATTTTCACTTTTGTACTTTAACTATTTGAATCAATGTACAAATCCATAATATGACATTTGAAATGTCTCTATTCATCTGAAACATTTGTGAGTGTAATATGTTGGTAATATGTTGTAATATGTTGTTTCTATTCTGGGCTCTGTTATTTACTTAACAAATAAGGAACACTCAAAATGTGCACTTATAAATCATAACAATTTTAATCAAATACAGCTGTAGACAGAAGTCAAAGTCCAAACATCCGACATACAACTGATGTCTCTCCTGAGTTCTGCCCTGAACAAAAGACAGCATCTTATATACCCGAGATCACACCTTATGATATGATCTCCTGTCAAACCCTGCATGTGCAGCTAAAATAACAAGTTATTCTTAACACAAGGTTTCTGAGAACCGGTCTCAGCAGTATGCAAATCTTCCCTAGTTTCAGAGAAAAACAGAAGCTGTCTCACTATCACACACAGTCCCTTTTCTCACCGACACCAGGCTGCGGGTTCTGCCAGAGAGCTAGACACAGATGCCTCAATATTCAGCTTTACAGTGAGCATAAGTACAATGGCACGTAAGCAAATTAATAACAACATAATCAATAGTTGGGTTCTTTAGAAGACCCCCAAAATCAACTTTAACCAAAAAAATGTTTACTGTTCATTTCTGATTGTTTAATTCGCTTTTGTTTATTATCTATTTCACTTGCTTTGGCAATATAAACATATGTTTCCCATGCCAATAAAGCCCTGAATTGAATTGCGAGAGAGTGAGACATAAATAATTAGCTCTGACTAAAGGGGGAAATTAGAATTTACAAAACGAACAAACATTCGAGACGTAATTCAATGAACGCTATAGCCAATCACACTGAGTTAAGTTCGTACCGTAATAAGAAACAAGAGAGAGAGTAAGAGAGAGAGAGAGAGAAGAGTTTTAAACCCTTTATTATTAAGCCCCTGAACAGTAGCATCAGTTACTTGATCTATTCTTCACTACAATAGGGGATTATAAACACCCTACATCGCCAAAGATTTCATAGAAAATGTAGCTAATTACTGAGTTACTGAGTGTCAGATCTACTGATTAGCAAAGCTGTTTATTGTTTAGCAAACAGCCCCATCAGCTGGACACGTTTATGATGGTTGATCAAGTGGTTTGTGCAACCTAAGAGCAAACTATCCCAATGAAATCTATCCAATGATGTTAAGCAAAATGTTCACTATGTCTCCTATTGACATCAATGCATGAATAAGTGAAAATGTAACTCGGAGTAGAGTTTAGGATTCTCACCTAAATACGTATTTCAGCACATTACATGCTAGTAGGAAAACAACTGAGATTAATACCAAGGAACCTATATTGATTAATTGACATACAGTACATAGATAATAATTAGTGATGATTAACAATATTCACTGTTTGACATAAAAGTGAAAATATATTGTGATGAATCTAAGATTACAACAGTAAAGTCAATAAATATCTAAAGATCAAATCAGAAACGAGCATTATAAAGCTTCACTCTAGTGTGGTGACCTCTACTACAGTTTACACAGCTCTGAAGTATCCTTACTGTGCTGATAACAAACCCCGGACTCATTATACATTTAAGTCATTTAGCAGACGTTCTTATCCAGCAATTGCATACATTTTCATACTGGTGCCTCGTGGGAAATGAAACCCACAACCCTGGCGTTGCAAGCGCCATAATCTACCAACTGAGTCACACGGTTACAGAGTGGCTGACTGAATGTTATCTGCCAACTGAGTCACACGGTTACAGAGTGGCTGACTGAATGATATCTACCAACTGAGTCACACGGTTACAGAGTGGCTGACTGAATGTTATCTACCAACTGAGTCACACGGTTACAGAGTGGCTGACTGAATGTTATCTACCAACTGAGTCACACGGTTACAGAGTGGCTGACTAAATGTTGTCTACCAACTGAGTCACACGGTTACAGAGTGGCTGACTGAATGTTATCTACCAACTGAGTCACGCGATTACAGAGTGGCTGACTGAATGTTATCTACCAACTGAGTCACACGGTTACAGAGTGGCTGACTGAATGTTATCTACCAACTGAGTCACACGGTTACAGAGTGGCTGACTGAACGTTATCTACCAACTGAGTCACACGGTTACAGAGTGGCTGACTGAACGTTATCTACCAACTGAGTCACACGGTTACAGAGTGGCTGACTGAATGTTATCTACCAACTGAGTCACACGGTTACAGAGTGGCTGACTGAACGTTATCTACCAACTGAGTCACACGGTTACAGAGTGGCTGACTGAACATTATCTACCAACTGAGTCACACGGTTACAGAGTGGCTGACTGAACATTATCTACCAACTGAGTCACACGGTTACAGAGTGGCTGACTGAATGTTATCTACCAACTGAGTCACACGGTTACAGAGTGGCTGACTGAATGTTGTCTACCAACTGAGTCACACGGTTACAGAGTGGCTGACTGAATGTTGTCTACCAACTGAGTCACACAGTTACAGAGTGGCTGACTGAATGTTATCTACCAACTGAGTCACACGGTTACAGGGTGGCTGACTGAATGTTATCTACCAACTGAGTCACACGGTTACAGGGTGGCTGACTGAATGTTATCTACCAACTGAGTCACACGGTTACAGAGTGGCTGACTGAATGTTATCTACCAACTGAGTCACACGGTTACAGGGTGGCTGACTGAATGCTATCTACCAACTGAGTAACACGGTTACAGGGTGGCTGGCTGAATGTTGTCTACCACCCGAGTCAAACGGTTACATAGTGGCTGACTGAATGTTGTCTACCAACTGAGTCACACGGTTACAGAGTGGCTGACTGAATGTTATGTACCAACTGAGTCACACGGTTACAGAGTGGCTGACTGAATGTTGTCTACCAACTGAGTCACGCGGTTACAGAGTGGCTGACTGAATGTTATCTACCAACTGAGTCACACGGTTACAGAGTGGCTGACTGAATGTTATCTACCAACTGAGTCACACGGTTACAGAGTGGCTGACTGAATGTTGTCTACCAACTGAGTCACGCGGTTACAGAGTGGCTGACTGAATGTTGTCTACCAACTGAGTCACACGGTTACAGAGTGGCTGACTGAATGTTATCTACCAACTGACTCACACGGTTACAGAGTGGCTGACTGAATGTTATCTACCAACTGAATCACACGGTTACAGAGTGGCTGACTGAATGTTATCTACCAACTGAATCACACGGTTACAGAGTGGCTGACTGAATGTTATCTACCAACTGAGTCACGCGGTTACAGAGTGGCTGACTGAATGTTATCTACCAACTGAGTCACGCGGTTACAGAGTGGCTGACTGAATGTTGTCTACCAACTGAGTCACACGGTTACAGAGTGGCTGGCTGAATGTTATCTACCAACTGAGTCACACGGTTACAGAGTGGCTGACTGAATGTTATCTACCAACTGAGTCACACGGTTACAGAGTGGCTGACTGAATGTTATCTACCAACTGAGTCACACGGTTACAGAGTGGCTGACTAAATGTTGTCTACCAACTGAGTCACACGGTTACAGAGTGGCTGACTGAATGTTATCTACCAACTGAGTCACGCGATTACAGAGTGGCTGACTGAATGTTATCTACCAACTGAGTCACACGGTTACAGAGTGGCTGACTGAATGTTATCTACCAACTGAGTCACACGGTTACAGAGTGGCTGACTGAACGTTATCTACCAACTGAGTCACACGGTTACAGAGTGGCTGACTGAACGTTATCTACCAACTGAGTCACACGGTTACAGAGTGGCTGACTGAACGTTATCTACCAACTGAGTCACACGGTTACAGAGTGGCTGACTGAACGTTATCTACCAACTGAGTCACACGGTTACAGAGTGGCTGACTGAACATTATCTACCAACTGAGTCACACGGTTACAGAGTGGCTGACTGAACATTATCTACCAACTGAGTCACACGGTTACAGAGTGGCTGACTGAATGTTATCTACCAACTGAGTCACACGGTTACAGAGTGGCTGACTGAATGTTGTCTACCAACTGAGTCACACGGTTACAGAGTGGCTGACTGAATGTTGTCTACCAACTGAGTCACACAGTTACAGAGTGGCTGACTGAATGTTATCTACCAACTGAGTCACACGGTTACAGGGTGGCTGACTGAATGTTATCTACCAACTGAGTCACACGGTTACAGGATGGCTGACTGAATGTTATCTACCAACTGAGTCACACGGTTACAGAGTGGCTGACTGAATGTTATCTACCAACTGAGTCACACGGTTACAGGGTGGCTGACTGAATGCTATCTACCAACTGAGTAACACGGTTACAGGGTGGCTGGCTGAATGTTGTCTACCACCCGAGTCAAACGGTTACATAGTGGCTGACTGAATGTTGTCTACCAACTGAGTCACACGGTTACAGAGTGGCTGACTGAATGTTATGTACCAACTGAGTCACACGGTTACAGAGTGGCTGACTGAATGTTGTCTACCAACTGAGTCACGCGGTTACAGAGTGGCTGACTGAATGTTATCTACCAACTGAGTCACACGGTTACAGAGTGGCTGACTGAATGTTATCTACCAACTGAGTCACACGGTTACAGAGTGGCTGACTGAATCTTTAGTGTGGGGATTTCTACCACAGTTTACAGGGCTCTGCCGTACTGTGCCAAAGCCCAAACCCAGGATAGAGGTGCTGAGTGAATGTTGTCTGGACTCTGTGGAGGGGGTCATTGTATCAGAAGAGATTCTGTAGAAGGACAGAGTACCTGCCTTGTGATTCAGGTACACTCCTACTCTGGAGGACAGAGGGCCTGATACTTTAGTCATAACAGTATTGTGGTAGAAACTATAACCATTACTAGTGCATTTTAAACTCCAGGACTTTTCATTTAGCCAGAATAAGGAGTCTTTAGCTGACCCTCTAATGATGTCTTTATAGGAGACTGCTGTATGAACATACTGAACAGTCCTCTCAAGCTCCCAGTAACAGCGTCCAGACAGACCCTCTCTACACAGCACCTGAGAACCCCCAGTGGACCTTTCTGGATGCTCAGGATATGGATGGGGTTGTCTTGTATATGTCACCTTTCTGTTCACCTCAGACAGGGTGAGGTGTTTGTGTGCTGTGTTTGGGTCCAGTGTGAGCTGCAGGAGTCTAGGAGAAGAGCAGAGCAGAGACCAATCAGGGGAGATAGATAGAACAATAAGTTAAGTCACATACTGTATCTGCCCGGTCTCTGATTATAGCAGAGTAGAGATTCTAGCAATTTGAAAATCAGATAAGCAGCTAACTAGTCTGACTATATCTACTATTGTTATATATTTACATTTTAAGAACTGTTCTCTGGTCTTGGGTTCTAGAGGCAGTAAAACATCCACTGTTTTCACTACAGACACACAAACACATTCACAGAGAGAGGGAATGTTATTATCACTATAATATAATTGCACATGTATAAAAACATGGATTTGTTAAAGTACATAACTTATTATTTAGCATTATTTAAGAATTATTATCAACCCACCTATAGTGGAGATATTGGTCCATTCTCCTTTCAGGAGGTCTTCTAGTTTCTCTCTCAACTCAGACACAGACTTACTCACAGCTCTGAAGTACTGAAGAGGACAGACGATACTGGGTAAGTCTGAAGATACATTGGGACTGCAGAGACTGATAACTCCGTAGAAAAAAGAAAGAGAGAGAGGGGGGATAGAGAGGGAGGAGAGGGAGAAAGCAGATGATTAAGAAACTGTATATCTTCACTATGGATAGATGTAGCCTCTAGTTTTAATATAACAATGTCAATTTAGTAAGTTACCTGGAGGAAATGGATGTGATCCTCTGTGTGTGAGAGCTGCTCCAGCTCAGCGTCTCTCCTCCTCAGCTCAGCCACCTCCTGCTCCAGTTGCTTCAGGAGTTCTTCAACTCGACTCACTTCAGCCTTCTCCTGGGCTCTGATCAGCTCCTGCACCTCAGGGTGCCTTCTCTCAATGGAGCGGATCAGCTCAGTAAATAACCTGTCAATGTCCTCCAATGCAGAGCGCTGTTGTGTGTCTGTGTGTGTGTGCGTGCGTGCGTGTGTGAATTCACTAACACTCAGAGCCCTGTTCCCCTCAGTGGGATTGGATAGTGGCCTCTCTCACATTCTCACTCTCTCACTGAGGGAAGTGAAATGGTGCGTCTCCTCTGGTCAATAATAATAATTCTCACCTTGAGAATCTCCTCAGTCTGTTGGAGCTCCTTCAGAACCTTCTCTCTGTCCTGGACTCTCTGCTGGAACTGCTGACTCATCCCCAGCTGGCTCAGTAGAGAAAAACTCTTCATTGAGCAATCAAGCTTTATTGGTCCTAATGTTTCTAATGTCAATGTTTATGTCAAAATAAAGTGATACCATATTGCACAGCCAACAGTCCAATAGTATGGTAATATCCTTACAAACATACAGATACTGGTATAGGGCCCATAGAGAGTAGGGCTCAAATCTTAGAATAAACTTTAGACTTATAAAATAAGATGATGGTTTTTGACAACAACAAATGTGTATTCTACTTATATTTTTTATTTAATGGTGATACATTTGGAGAATCTTTTTTATGTGAATATCTAACTACATATGTTCTCTCGTATTCAAACAGCCCTCTCATTATATCTTAAATTATTTGTTATTCTCCAACAAGTTGTTCTTGTCTTAGCCGTTTCTCAGTTCTCTCTGCAGCAGCTGACACTGTATCATGGCCTTTATGTTCATCCATAACACACAGATAACAGATACACTGTTGATCAGTACGACAGTAAACCTCCAGCAGTTTGTCATGATGAGAGCAGATCTTCTCCTGTAGTTGTGTGGTGGCTTTGACCAGCGACTGCTTCTTAAGTCCAGGAGCTTCATAGTGAGTTTGGAGGTGAGTCTCACAGTAAGACACATCAGACAGGACATGAGGGCTTTCTGGTCCCAGTGCAGAAATCACAGGCCACATCTCCAGGTCCAGCCTAGCACAGAGTAGGAGGGGGAGCAGCCTGGAGTTTCCCCACCGCCTCAGCCAACATGTTATTTTTCATCAAAGTTGGCCTTGGAGTGAAGGTTTTTCCTGCACTGGGGGCAGCTGAAGACACCCTTCCGATCCTCTTGATCCCAGCCTCCCTCAATACAGCTCCAGCAGTAACTGTGTCCACATGGGGATGGTGACTGGCTCCTTCAGTAGATCGAGACAGAAAGAACAACAACAGAGCTGGTCCTGGTTCAGCAGACATCCTTGTTGAGCCATTTGGACTGTTGCTCACTCTCACACAGACAGACAACACAGATAATCAGATCAGTTTGGATTGATAATGAGAGAAAGAGAGAGAGAGAGAGAGACAGAGAGACAGAGAGACAGAGAGACAGAGAGACAGAGAGACAGAGAGACAGACAGACAGACAGAGAGACAGAGAGACAGACAGAGAGACAGAGAGACAGAGAGAAAGACAGAGAGAAAGACAGAGAGAGAGAGAAAGACAGAGAGAAAGACAGAGAGAGAGAGAAAGACACAGAGAGAGAGAGAGACAGAGAGAGAGACAGAGAGAAAGACAGAGAGAAAGACAGAGAGAAAGACAGAGAGAAAGACAGAGAGAGAGAGAAAGACACAGAGAGAGAGACAGAGAGAAAGACAGAGAGAAAGACAGAGAGAAAGACAGAGAGAAAGACAGAGAGACAGAGAGAGAGACAGAGAGCAAGACAGAGCGAGAGACAGAGAGAAAGAGAAAGACAGAGAGAGAGACAGAGAGACAGAGAAAGAGAGAGAGAGATGAGATAGAGAGAGAAAGAGAGAGAGAGATGAGATAGAGAGAGAAAGAGAGAGAGAGAGAGTGACATACAGACAGACACAAAGACGGACAGATAGACAGAGAGAGATAGAGGAGTCTTGCAGCCCAAAAATCTGATAGGGAACAAAGTACATGAGGCTTGAGGGAGTTCTGGAGGGAGCTAGGCCGCCAGTCCGGATGTTAGAGAATTTAGCATTTTTCAAACACCTGAATCAGCTTTTTCCTGAAATCTAGAGCCAAACTCGTTATGTTTAATTCTATTTAGAAAATGTCAATTTTTCTGCATATTTAAGCACAACTCTTAAGCTGTCTGTACCCTCCAGACTGGTGGTTCTTTTTATAAAGAAACTAAATATGCTTCTCTGCATCTCTTCTAAAATCTGGGCATAAGATTGAAAGGAATTATTTAGTACCTTTAGTTATTCCTTGCTTTTCTGAAGTCGACCAACCTTGCCAGCAGGCATGCCAGCTAATATACTATAGTTAGACAAGCTAGCTACTCTAGAAATGGCTTCTTAGTAGCTAGCTATGAGGTTGGGAGATTGGGAACCTATCTGGGCTAGCTAAATTCAACTTTATAAAATTGCTAGGTGGCTAGTAGTATTACAGAGAAACAACAACAACTCAAATTAAACAGGACAAATCTGTGCCCCCTATGGGCATGCCTCCTCTGGAGAGAGAGAGATGAGACTGATCAGTTTTTTTTTCTCAGAAGAGGTTGTGGGAGGGGTTTTGCCAGAGGGCGGGGTTAGAGGGAAGGGGGAGGAGAGAGTGATAGAGAGGAAAAGACAGAGAAAGACAACCTAGATTTAAACCCTTTTAGAACCTTTAATATTAACCCCCTAAACAATAGCACCAGTTAAATGTATCTATTTTTCACTCTATATAGAGGATTTTAAACACCATACATTTGCAAATATTTGATAAAAAATTAAGTAAATTACTGAGTGTCGAGTCAAGAGATTAGCAATGCTGTTTATTGTTTGGTGAACAGCACCATCAAGTGGACAGGGGTATCGAGAGCATACTGTCGGGACGGCAACCACACCGCCGCTGATCGCAAGGCTCTACAGAGGGTGGTACGCTTAGCCAAACGCACCATCGGGTGCTCTCTGTCTGACTTCCAGGACACCTACAACACCAGGTGTCACAGGAAGGCCAAGAAGAGCATCGAGGACTTTAGCCACCTGAGCCACGGCCTGTTCACCTGGCTTCCATCACTCAGACGCAGGCAGTATAGTAGTATCATGACAAAAAATTACAGTAATCATATATCTTTTTAAGACTTTTGTCCATAAAAAGCATAGGTCGCTGTGTGCTTCTTTAGCAGTTCATCAGAATTCATTTTGTTTTTGCTGGTCAACACTGAAACACACCAGTACTCCAGTAGCCATCTTGTCCGGCCATTGACCTTACACCTTTGGGCCTCGGGTCACAGGCTGTCATCGTGCGGGGGTCCAGGGGAGGTGAGAAGGGAAGACCAGGCCCCTCTCCTGGGCGTGGCGTCTCCAGCGGTCCTCGTCTCCCTCATGGGTCAGGTACTGGCAGCCCATCCTCTGCTCAAACTCCCTCAGGTCACACCACAACTGGAAGTCCTGGGGTGTTAAGGTCATGGTTTGGTTAAGAATAGGGCTATGGTAAATGGCCAGGAGAAGGGTTGGGATAGGATTAGGGTAAGTGTTAGAGTTATGGCTAGGGTCTCTTGGTCCTCCCACCCCTACCGGTGGTCAGCTCCCGCTCAGCCCAGTCAAATCCCTTCTCTGTCCTGATACACCAATGGTGGAACGAGCTTCACTATGACGCTAGGAGAGCAGAGTCCATGGCATCTTCAGAAAACATCTGAATCCCTACCTCTTCACACCGCATCCAAAATAACACCCCAGCCTGTCAGTGATTGTTCATTCATACAGGTTGAGATGTCTTACCTGTAGCCAGGGGTGACCCAGGGCCTTCCCCACACTGAACCTACGTCTCACTGACACCTGGAGAAGGTTGTTGATCAGACTCACCGCTACAGAGAGGGAGAGAGAGAAAGAGACGGAGACAGAGAGGACAGAGAGGCAATGTCAGCCCTGAATGCTGATTCATTGGCTTCTGCTCCCCACCTTAGACAAAACACTAGGGGAAAACCCTGCTCACCCTCTAGTGAGATGTGAGACCAGGGCAGACAGGGTACAGACTTACCCTCTAGTGAGATGTGAGACCAGGGCAGGCTGGGTGCAGACTTACCCTCTAGTGAGATGTTAGACCAGAGCAGGTAGGGTACAGACTTACCCTCTAGTGAGATGTTAGACCAGGGCAGACGGGGTACAGACTTACCCTCTAGTGAGATGTTAGACCAGGGTAAGCGAGGTACAGATTTACCCTCTAGTGAGATGTTAGACCAGGGTAAGCGAGGTACAGATTTACCCTCTAGTGAGATGTTAGACCAGGGTAAGCGAGGTACAGATTTACCCTCTAGTGAGATGTTAGACCAGGGTAAGCGAGGTACAGATTTACCCTCTAGTGAGATGTTAGACCAGGGTAAGCGAGGTACAGACTTACCCTCTAGTGAGATGTTAGACCAGGGCAGACAGGGTACAGACTTACCCTCTAGTGAGATGTTAGACCAGAGCAGGCTGAGTACAGACTTACCCTCTAGTGAGATGTTGGACCAGGACAGACAGGGTACAGACTTACCCTCTAGTGAGATGTTAGACCAGAGCAAGCGAGGTACAGACTTACCCTCTAGTGAGATGTTAGACCAGGGTAAGCGAGGTACAGATTTACCCTCTAGTGAGATGTTAGACCAGGGTAAGCGAGGTACAGACTTACCCTCTAGTGAGATGTTAGACCAGGGTAAGCGAGGTACAGACTTACCCTCTAGTGAGATGTTAGACCATGGCAGACAGGGTACAGACTTACCCTCTAGTGAGATGTTAGACCAGAGCAAGCGAGGTACAGACTTACCCTCTAGTGAGATGTTAGACCAGAGCAGGCAGGGTACAGACTTACCCTCTAGTGAGATGTTAGACCAGGACAGGCTGAGTACAGACTTACCCTCTAGTGAGATGTTAGACCAGGACAGACAGGGTACAGACTTACCCTCTAGTGAGATGTTAGACCAGAGCAGGTGAGGTACAGACTTACCCTCTAGTGAGATGTTAGACCAGGACAGGCTGAGTACAGACTTACCCTCTAGTGAGATGTTAGACCAGAGCAGGATGAGTACAGACTTACCCTCTAGTGAGATGTTAGACCAGGACAGGCTGAGTACAGACTTACCCTCTAGTGAGATGTTAGACCAGAGCAAGCGAGGTACAGACTTACCCTCTAGTGAGATGTTAGACCAGAGCAGGCTGGGTACAGACTTACCCTCTAGTGAGATGTTAGACCAGAGCAGGCTGGGTACAGACTTACCCTCTAGTGAGATGTTAGACCAGAGCAGGCTGAGTACAGACTTACCCTCTAGTGAGATGTTAGACCAGAGCAGGATGAGTACAGACTTACCCTCTAGTGAGATGTTAGACCAGAGCAGACGGGGGTACAGACTTACCCTCTAGTGAGATGTTAGACCAGAGCAGGATGAGTACAGTCTTACCCTCTAGTGAGATGTTAGACCAGAGCAGGATGAGTACAGTCTTACCCTCTAGTGAGATGTTAGACCAGAGCAGGCTGGGTACAGACTTACCCTCTAGTGAGATGTTAGACCAGAGCAGGATGAGTACAGTCTTACCCTCTAGTTAGATGTTAGACCAGAGCAGGCTGGGTACAGACTTACCCTCTAGTGAGATGTTAGACCAGAGCAGACGGGGTACAGACTTACCCTCTAGTGAGATGTTAGACCAGAGCAGGCAGGGTACAGACTTACCCTCTAGTGAGATATTAGACCAGGACAGACAGGGTACAGACTTACCCTCTAGTGAGATGTTAGACCAGGACAGACAGGGTACAGACTTACCCTCTAGTGAGATGTTAGATCAGGGTAAGCGAGGTACAGATTTACCCTCTAGTGAGATGTTAGACCAGAGCAGGCTGAGTACAGACTTACCCTCTAGTGAGATGTTAGACCAGGACAGGCTGAGTACAGACTTACCCTCTAGTGAGATGTTAGACCAGGACAGGCTGGGTACAGACTTACCCTCTAGTGAGATGTTAGATCAGGGTAAGCGAGGTACAGATTTACCCTCTAGTGAGATGTTAGACCAGAGCAGGCTGAGTACAGACTTACCCTCTAGTGAGATGTTAGACCAGGACAGGCTGAGTACAGACTTACCCTCTAGTGAGATGTTAGACCAGAGCAGGTGAGGTACAGACTTACCCTCTAGTGAGATGTTAGACCAGAGCAGGCTGAGTACAGACTTACCCTCTAGTGAGATGTTAGACCAGAGCAGGATGAGTACAGACTTACCCTCTAGTGAGATGTTAGACCAGAGCAGGATGAGTACAGACTTACCCTCTAGTGAGATGTTAGACCAGAGCAGGATGAGTACAGACTTACCCTCTAGTGAGATGTTAGACCAGAGGAGGATGAGTACAGACTTACCCTCTAGTGAGATGTTAGACCAGAGCAGGATGAGTACAGATTTACCCTCTAGTGAGATGTTAGACCAGAGCAGGCTGAGTACAGACTTACCCTCTAGTGAGATGTTAGACCAGGACAGGCTGAGTACAGACTTACCCTCTAGTGAGATGTTAGACCAGAGCAGGTGAGGTACAGACTTACCCTCTAGTGAGATGTTAGACCAGAGCAGGCTGAGTACAGACTTACCCTCTAGTGAGATGTTAGACCAGAGCAGGATGAGTACAGACTTACCCTCTAGTGAGATGTTAGACCAGAGCAGGATGAGTACAGACTTACCCTCTAGTGAGATGTTAGACCAGAGCAGGATGAGTACAGACTTACCCTCTAGTGAGATGTTAGACCAGAGCAGGATGAGTACAGACTTACCCTCTAGTGAGATGTTAGACCAGAGCAGACGGGGGTACATGAAGGTAGCGTTGGTGATCTGTTGACTGATGTCCTCATCCTCGTTGAAGGGGAACGTTCCGCTCAGGCTAACGTACAGGACCACGCCCACAGCCCACATGTCCAGCGAACGGTTGTAACCATGGATACTGATGACCTCGGGCGCCAGGTAGGCCGGCGTGCCCACCACTGAGCGGCGGAAAGACTTCTCGCCAATGATTCGGGCGAAGCCAAAGTCACACAGCTTAACCTGAGAGGAAGGAGGAGAGGAGTCACTGTAAAGTCTGATGTTGGAAGGATTATTAACCAAGTAGAGAGTCTCACACTGAGGGAGATTGACAAGTGTACACACACACCAACCTGAGGGAAAGGATCTGGGGAGGCCACCAACACATTCTCAGGTTTCAGGTCACAGTGAGCAATATGTTTGAAGTGCAGGTAGCGCAGGGCCTCTAGAATCTACACACACACACACTAGTCTGTGAGTCAACAAAGATCAAAAGCAAGTGATTCCTCTTTAGGAATCAATGGAATCTTTGAAGTGATTTTACAGAGTGGCATATGCAGCAAATGATGACAGACAAGTATTATAAAAGTACTACTTTCCCCCAGAACTACTTCAGTACCGCAGACCGTTGAATAAATAATCAGTGTTCCCTTGCTATGTGACCAGTACCTGTGTAACCAGGAAGCGTGTCGTGCGCTCTGGCAGACGGCCCTTTTCATTGGACAGAATCATCTCCAGCATGTCTCCATGGAGCTTCTCCATGACAACGAAGACATGCTCCAGGGTCTCAAACATTCCCTCCAGTAGAACTACACCCAGGTGAGACAGATTCTGGACACACACACACAATGGATTTTTTATTTATTTAACCTTCATTGAACTAGGCAAATCAGTTAACAACAAATTCTTATTTACAATGACGGCCTACACCGGCCAAACCCAGCTGACACTGGGCCAATTGTGCACCGCCCTATGGGACTCTCAATCGGTTGTGAAACAGCCTGGATTCGAACCAGGGTGTCTGTAGTGACGCCTCAAGCACTGAGATGCAGTGCCTTAGACCGCTGCGCCAATCTGGAGCCATGTTAATTTCAAATATCCTAACTCCCTGTAATACAAATTGAATCCAAACACACAGATCTAGAACCTTCACCTGTAGAATTGCCTGCTCGTTCCTCAACTGTCTCTCCTGTTTGGTAGGGAAACGGGTTTTGTCGATGACCTTGATGGCCACTGGGTGACCAGACTGTCTGTGGGTGCCTGGGGACGAGAGTAGACTCTCAGCAAGCCATCTAATACAATGATAATACTATATAATCTCTATAGAAGGAACTAAATGTTCCTAACAGGTAACAGTATAGAAAGTATCTCCTCTAGTGTAACGTATCGTATCTAGAGTGATGTCAAACCCACCTCTATACACCACTCCAAACTGTCCTGAACCAAGCACCTCATCAGTGAAGATCTGATACACTGAACTGACGTCCTGAAAGACACACACACATAAATACACACACACACAAACATAAATACGAATGTAAAGAACACACACAAATACAGTGTTAGTTACTCATCTATCCATTTCAGACAAAAGCAACGAGTCTTTGAGAGTTCATACACAATATAGATCCATTACCCTCCATCCTCCCCTCCCACTTACCGGTTTCTCTCCACTCTGGGGTCCATGGTCTATAACAGAAAGAGTATTCTTTGATCAAAAGTTAAGGAATATGAGCATGGACATGAACTAAATCTAACATCCCTTATGATGCCAGCTTTACTACAAAACCTTTATGCAAACCATGTGGGAGACCATCCCTTGGCATGTCACAGAGATATGGAGAGTTTGGCCAACAGTGACACAGGATGCCATGGTGGTGCGTCGGGGCGCTCACAGAGGGTTCAGACAGAAACCTAAATGACCAAATTCTCTCAATACGTTACTCGGATGTCACTCATTTACATGTCTCAGAACAATACTACACCACAGAGTTTCTAAACCCAGAGGTGCAACATTGTGAGACTACCGGGAACGTTTGCGAAACAGACCACGCCGACCAGGCTGAGTTTGGGGTTTGAGAAGTCAATAGGCCGTGTTCAAGAGGATCAAAAACGCAATGTATAGCATGGATAAATTGTGACTGACTGATCTACAAATAATAACGAGTCGTTATTTATGATGAGGTGATTTGTAGATCAGTCAGTCTGCAGTCACCTGCAGTTGTTTTGATGCTCTCGAACACGGCCAGAGAGAAGTGACACATTCTTCCTTAAATTAAAATGTTCTCAAAATCTAAAGGCATGACCTAGATTCCAATGTCTTACGTAGTTGAACATGTTATTAAGGCTTGCCATGTTCGCGGTTTTCCTGTACATTGTTCTACTTTGAAAACGATGTCGCAGGTGAGCATATATTGGTCGCGGGTTGCGGGTTTTGGGTCTACTTCTAAATTGCACTGCGGCCGCCATAGCATTTATCTTTTTTTATAATCTATGAATTTCACTGTGACCAACTGCTGCTGACTACCAGGCAGTGAGGCATATGAGGCAGGCTGCTGCTGACTACCAGGCAGTGAGGCATATGAGGCAGGCTGCTGCTGACTACCAGGCAGTGAGGCATGTGAGGCAGGCTGCTGCTGACTACCAGGCAGTGAGGCATATGAGGCAGGCTGCTGTTGACTACCAGGCAGTGAGGCATATGAGGCAGGCTGCTGTTGACTACCAGGCAGTGAGGCATATGAGGCAGACTGCTGCTGACTACCAGGCAGTGAGGCATATGAGGCAGACTGCTGCTGACTACCAGGCAGTGAGGCATATGAGGCAGGCTGCTGTTGACTATCAGGCAGTGAGGCCTATAAGGCAGACTGCTGCTGACTACCAGGCAGTGAGGCATATGAGGCAGACTGCTGCTGACTACCAGGCAGTGAGGCATATGAGGCAGGCTGCTGTTGACTACCAGGCAGTGAGGCATGTGAGGCAGGCTGCTGCTGACTACCAGGCAGTGAGGCAGGCTGCTGCTGACTACCAGGCAGTGAGGCATATGAGGCAGGCTGCTGTTGACTACCAGGCAGTGAGGCATATGATGCAGGCTGTTGTTGACTACCAGGCAGTGAGGCATATGAGGCAGGCTGCTGCTGACTACCAGGCAGTGAGGCATGTGAGGCAGGCTGCTGCTGACTACCAGGCAGTGAGGCATATGAGGCAGGCTGCTGTTGACTACCAGGCAGTGAGGCGTATGAGGCAGGCTGCTGCTGACTACCAGGCAGTGAGGCATATGAGGCAGGCTGCTGTTGACTACCAGGCAGTGAGGCAGGCTGCTGCTGACTACCAGGCAGTGAGGCATGTGAGGCAGGCTGCTGTTGACTACCAGGCAGTGAGGCATGTGAGGCAGGCTGCTGCTGACTACCAGGCAGTGAGGCATGTGAGGCAGGCTGCTGTTGACTACCAGGCAGTGAGGCATGTGAGGCAGGCTGCTGCTGACTACCAGGCAGTGAGGCATATGAGGCAGGCTGCTGTTGACTACCAGGCAGTGAGGCATATGAGGCAGGCTGCTGTTGACTACCAGGCAGTGAGGCATATGAGGCAGGCTGCTGTTGACTACCAGGCAGTGAGGCATATGAGGCAGACTGCTGCTGACTACCAGGCAGTGAGGCATATGAGGCAGACTGCTGCTGACTACCAGGCAGTGAGGCATATGAGGCAGACTGCTGTTGACTACCAGGCAGTGAGGCCTATAAGGCAGACTGCTGCTGACTACCAGGCAGTGAGGCATATGAGGCAGACTGCTGCTGACTACCAGGCAGTGAGGCATATGAGGCAGGCTGCTGTTGACTACCAGGCAGTGAGGCATGTGAGGCAGGCTGCTGCTGACTACCAGGCAGTGAGGCAGGCTGCTGCTGACTACCAGGCAGTGAGGCATATGAGGCAGGCTGCTGTTGACTACCAGGCAGTGAGGCATATGATGCAGGCTGTTGTTGACTACCAGGCAGTGAGGCATATGAGGCAGGCTGCTGCTGACTACCAGGCAGTGAGGCATGTGAGGCAGGCTGCTGCTGACTACCAGGCAGTGAGGCATATGAGGCAGGCTGCTGTTGACTACCAGGCAGTGAGGCGTATGAGGCAGGCTGCTGCTGACTACCAGGCAGTGAGGCATATGAGGCAGGCTGCTGTTGACTACCAGGCAGTGAGGCAGGCTGCTGCTGACTACCAGGCAGTGAGGCATGTGAGGCAGGCTGCTGTTGACTACCAGGCAGTGAGGCATGTGAGGCAGGCTGCTGCTGACTACCAGGCAGTGAGGCATGTGAGGCAGGCTGCTGCTGACTACCAGGCAGTGAGGCATGTGAGGCAGGCTGCTGCTGACTACCAGGCAGTGAGGCATGTGAGGCAGGCTGCTGTTGACTACCAGGCAGTGAGGCATGTGAGGCAGGCTGCTGCTGACTACCAGGCAGTGAGGCATATGAGGCAGGCTGCTGTTGACTACCAGGCAGTGAGGCATGTGAGGCAGGCTGCTGCTGACTACCAGGCAGTGAGGCATGTGAGGCAGGCTGCTGTTGACTACCAGGCAGTGAGGCATATAAGGCAGACTGCTGTTGACTACCAGGCAGTGAGGCATATGAGGCAGGCTGCTGTTGCGAGTTAGTGAATGGTGGCGGGGAAGGAGCTTCATGTACAGTCATTGGAAGTGAGGGGCGAACCAGAGGAGTGTGAGAGGTACTGTCGAGACAGAGTGCAACATGACAATTGATGTGCGATTCAACAACCAACAGCAGCGCTAGATAGCTAGCTACATACTTATTCCTCAAAATTATTTGCTTCGTTCTTTGTATCCTGACCGCCCCCAGTCCTACCAATATTTAAAGCCAACACAGGAAGGGAGAGAAACTGACAAATAATCATCCAATAGTTTCAGAGAGGATCGAACAATGTGCTTCCTCTGTGTATGCATCCAGCTAGCTAGCTAACAAGGGCCAGAAAGTTGAAGTCAGAGGAACGAACCGATTTGACACGCCAGTTTACTGGCAAGACACGATTCTACTGTCAGAATGCCAGGCAAATGGGCAAGATATGGGCGAAAATATTGCAAAGACTGGGAAAGAGAACAGGATATAAAGGAATGGACTAAGAGCACCCCAGGAGATGACAGACATGCGAGTCCATCACACCGATCTTAATTCTCATGCACAAACAAGAGAAATGCTGCTCCATTTTCGCATGCATTAACATTAACATAACACAGGAACTACATTTGTACGAGAGAATAACACAATTAAACGATCCGAGGTACAGATGGCTGCACATATTGCATGCAGCATACCACTCCAGCACTGCAACTGTAGATCACCTGGGTAGTGTTGTTGAAGACATTGCTAAGAAAGGAATCAATATCCACATGAAAAAATGCACAGCGCTCATAAATGCAGTTATAGGGCCTGCAGTGCATGAGGAACTAATAAAGGACATTGGGAATGAGTCTTACTCGTTGATTATTGATGAAAGTCACAAGCAAGAAGCAACTGTGTGGTGATAAGATACCACAGCAAGAAACTCTCAAATCATAAGCACATTTGGAGGAATAATCACCATTCCAGCTGGTGATTCAATGATCATTGCCTTGTTCAAGTTTCTTGATGACAATAAATTGCCCATTGACATCTATCTCTGTCTGTTCCTCTACTCTCTGTCTGTCTCTGTGGTGACGGGGAATGGCAGCAGCACAAACATGTATGGGGATCACCAGCATGTACCTCCTTTGGCCCCTCACTGGCTGAAACCCTGTTGCTGAGGGTCCCCTAAAGTCCAAGAAATGGCTTCAATCTGGTAGTAGGGCTCCTGGTTGGTCTAACCAAGCACTTCAATCTGGTAGTAGGGCTCCTGGTTGGTCTAACCAAGCACTTTGGGGGTGAGCAGAACACAGACACTTCCTTCAGTCATCTGTCTGTAAAGTCTCACCCCCCCCCCCCCTGTTAATCTAACTCATCCCTCATTATATCTCTGTCTGTTCCTCTACTCTCCTTAGAGAAACATAAGGGGAATGGCAACAGCAACACCAACTTGTATGGGGATCATCTTGTCCTCTAGATGGAGGGCTACTACTAGTACTTATCTCTACACATTAAATGTCATTTATTATGAAATAAAAGACAAAAAGCAAACTGTTGGGGCTTATGGATTTTTATACTTTAAATGAATATGATTATTTTAGAGCAATGTGACTTGTATTAACACTTTCACAATGATTAACACTGTGTTAACACCATTTCACAAGAATGTTTTATGAAAATAATTATACCTCTTAATTAACCATTCACTATCAATCACTTCTATAGTACAGATTAAATCATTTGGTGTATTGAACCAATAACGGAGAAGCAATTTGACCGTATTTAGATTGTCATTATGTGCTTTATGGAGACACCTATTGAATAATTGTGCTGACTCCTCTCTTGCTGCTGAAAATAAAATTTGTGACAAAAAAAAGTGACAAACAAACGTTTTCATTTTCATCAACAACTTTTTATGGATGGAGTGCCTTTGATTTGACGGCCTGAACGTGTGCAGTTCAGCGCGAGTCGACCGTTAGACCCGATTACATGTTTCTGCACATGAGTTTAGCTAGCCAACGTCGCCATGACATCGCCTACAAGTGTGATTAGGGATTCTGCCCAGTGTTGCCAACTCATTTTCTGGGTAAATTGCTAGAGGCAGGTTGATTTGTTGCTAAAAGTTGCTAAATGACGTTGTGATGTCATTGCGTGATAACGTAAAACTGCGTCATTACGTAGAATACACAACAACGTTACTCAAATTGACTGGCCATCTCGGCAAAAAATATGATTTGACATTTGTTCAGGTACAGACTCCCACTCTTTTCTATACTTCTGACTGTATAATTTTGATTGAGACATGTTGATTGATGTTGTAAGTTCTGTTCAAGATCAAACATTTGTGACCAACTATATTAATATTGCCGCTGGCCTGCTGCTGACGTCACTCACAATGCACTTTTGCAGCCAGGCACGTGTGTTGTGACTTGAGTGTGTGACAGAGAAAATCGTTTTTGAGTCATTTAGAGGGCAAATGTGTGCATTTTAGTGTTTGAGTCACTTTTCAAAAGTTGCTAAAAGTTAAATACATGTTTAAAAGTAGCTAAATGTTTTGCTAGGTGCTGTTTGAAAAAAAGTTGCCAGGGTAGTCTGAAAAGTTGCTAAATCTATCAACAAAATTGCTAAGTTGGCATCACTGATTCTGCCTGTCTTCATATTGTACTGTCTTTGACTACACTTCTACCACAGTCCAAACATGCTAGCTAACTCTCTGACTCACCCTGTCCCTGTTTGCCCGCCTGCCCGCTGCTCTGGACAGGCATCAGAGCCTTACGTACTGCGGTCTCCCAGGCCTGCCCGTCCCTGCCCGCCAGCACACAGTATACCAGCGTGCCTGTCACCACCTCGAACGAGTGTGCACTGTTGTCTGGCAACAAGGGCCCAGACAGCTGAGCGGGGCCTCGCACCTGCAGCACGTTAGACAGAGGAAGCTCCTAGAGAGGGAGGGAGGGAAGAGGGGAAGGAGAATGGATGAAAATGTAAGGGAAAGGCTGAGACATGGGATCATTTTATTTAACTAGGCATGTCAGTTAAGAACAAATTCTTATTTACAATGACGGCCTACCCCGGTCAAACCCGGACGACGCTGGGCCAATTGTGCGCCGCCCTATGGGACTCCCAATCACGGCCGGTTGTGATACAGCCTGAAATCAAACCAGGGTCTGTAGTGATGCCTCTAGCACTGAGATGCAGTGCCTTAGACCGCTGAACCAGGGTGTCTGTAGTGACGCCTCTAGCACTGAGATGCAGCCACTCGGGAGCCCAAAATAAGGGAGGGTGGAAGACAGAAAAAAACATATTTGTTGATGTTGATATTCTATTTGGCCACTAGAGGTCAGTACTGTCGTGTTTAGGTAACTGCCTGGCCTTGGTTTGGTAAATGCTAGATGATTCTTTCATCCCATGTAACTTTTTAAATGTTTTATTTAACTAGGCAAGTCAGTTAAGAACAAATCAATTCTTATTTACAATGACGGCCTACCAAAAGGCCTCCTGCAGGGATGGAGGCTGGGATTAAAAATAAAGGACAAAACACACATCACGACAAGAGAGACAACACAACACTACATAAAGAGAGA
>NC_074700.1:20193793-20358793 GCF_029448725.1 Salvelinus fontinalis | reverse complement strand
ACCCTTTCCCTGGACCACCCCCAGCCACACCGGTTGATCTGCCCACGACGGAGGTCTGGGCCTGGGCTTGGACATACTGATCTGGAAGAGGGAGAGAGGGGGGGGAGAAAGACAAAGAGGTAGGGAGAGAGATTAACAGAAAGATTTCATGTCAGATTTTAGAATCACACACATAAATGTCACTCTTAAACAGCGGAATGGATTCGGCCCATAATGACTGGTGCTGACCTCCTCCATACTGCCCCCTGCAGGTGTGGAGAGGGAGTGTGTCCGGGGCCTGGCAGGGGGGAATAAGGACAGGCTGGGGCCACACACACGACGGCGTGCACGGCTACAGTCACTAGGCAACTGCAGCGCACAGCGCTTATGAAAGTCTAACCCGCAACCTACAGAGATGTGAGACAAAATCTATTTAGGTAAAATGGTAGATACAACGAAGAATTCAACACAATTCAACATGAAATAAATAGTGAAGGTTCATACTGCGATTAATGACATGAAGGATAAATTATTACTGTATCTACTTCCTTACCTTCACATTTTAACCCTTGACGTACCAACCCCCACAGCATCTCCCCACAGTGATGACAGAAGGTGGGGGTGCGATATGATTGGACAGCCAGGGAGTGTGGGCGGATCTTTATCTCCGTTACAGTAGCTGATCCTGAGTCAGATCAGAAAGAGCAGATATTCCATTACTTTATCTGGACACTTAACGTACTACATTTCAGTACATTCAATTAACCATATGTGGGCCCTGGTCATAAGTAGTGCACTACAAAGGGAATAGGGTGCCATTTGGAATACAAACTCGGTCTGACCTGAGACGATGATCTCTATGAGGTCGCCGTCCAGCAGTGCATCCTGGTCCGTGAGTCTGTGGAGGAGGTGTTCCGAGCCTGTCTGGTGTCTGAACAGGAGGACCTTCTCCCCAACACCCACCACACTACAGTCTGGAGCCTGCAGTACACAAGGGACATGATCAATCAGTTAGTCAATAAATCGGTTGATTGATCAATCAAGGCAGAGCAGGAGAGAAAGATTATAGAGGAGGTCTGTCTGGTTAGCATCATCGAAAGCATGCAGACAGATGTTGGCGGAGGGAGGGGTAGGCCATTATCGAGAGAGACTGGTCATGGAACAATGTGAGCGCTGTCGTTAGGGGCGGCAGGTAGCCTATTGGTTTGATCGTTGGGCCAGTAACCGAAAGGTTGCTTGATCGAATCCCCGAGCTGACAAGGTAAAAATCAGTCATTCTGCCCCTGACTATGGCAATTAACCCACTGTTCCTAGGCCGTCATTGTAAACAAGAATTT
Organism: Salvelinus fontinalis; assembly: GCF_029448725.1. Classification (NCBI taxonomy): domain Eukaryota; kingdom Metazoa; phylum Chordata; class Actinopteri; order Salmoniformes; family Salmonidae; genus Salvelinus; species Salvelinus fontinalis. The sequence continues at coordinate 20,357,477 of NC_074700.1, read as the reverse complement.
GTTCTTAACTGACTTGCCTAGTTAAATAAAGGTAAAAAAAAAAATTGATTTTCAAATGAGATGGAAACAAGTGTGAGTGTTTGTTTGGGTGTTTGTTCTTATAGACAGGAAAAGTGCAATGATCTGAGAGATACAGATTATTCACACAAACCGCATACAAGTTCTCACACAAAGACTACACGGGCCAACTGACCTGCTGCCTGGAAACAGTCAGAAGATCAGAGGATAAGGGGGCTGATTTGAGCGAGACAGGCACGGCGGGGTGTGTGTGTGTGGAAGGTTGTGGTTGGAAAGTTAGCTGCAGACACAGCTAAACCACACGGCAGCCCCTCTGGCTGATGGAGTAACATGGCCATCTCTCACTGAGGTGAGGTAGAGACATAGAGAGGGGGGGAGAGAGAGAGAAACATTTTGGTAATCTCCACTGACCAAAATGTATTTGAGTGTGCTACAGTACATACATCCTCCACCAGAATCCCCTCACTAGAAGGAAGAGACCTTCTCAGTTCTAGAAGAGGAGATCAATCATTTCCGGGTCCAAGGAAATGTTCTGATCCGCGGGGATCTTAATACTCGGACTAGAGAAGAACCAGATAGCATTAGCACACGTGGAGACAAACACATACCTATAAACCTCCTCTGCCCTCATATCCACCCAGGAAGAACTTTGATAAAAACAACAGAAATGGGAACCAGCTACGGCAGCTCTGTGGAACGCTGGGTCTGTACATAGTCAATGGAAGGCTACGAGGGGACTTTTCGGGCAGGTATACATACAGCTCCCCTCTTAGTAGTACTGTAGATGATGTCATCCCAGACTTAGATCCAGTGTCTTTCCCAGTGAGCCCACTAACACCACTGTCAGACCATAGCAAAATTACAGCATACCTTAAAAGGGAAGACACAAACAAAAATGGAGAAGAGACCACCAGTAAATGACACAAGACCAATCAGTCCTATAGATGGACGAAGAATAGCATGGAAAACTACCAGAAACCTGGACCACACATCACCACAGTAAGGGAGGTATACATTTGGCTGTACAAAACAAACAACTTTTTTGGGACACGCCCTCATCCAATTTTAAAAAGACACCCAAAATCAATCCAAATAAGACAAATTGTGAAAAAATGGTTTGATTATGATTGCAAATCCATTGAAAACATAGGAATGTATCTAACCAAAAACACAGACAACCAGACAACCAGGAACTGAGCACTCAGTATTGGACAACCCTAAAAGAATCCAGACAGAATCTCAGAACAGAGAACCACACATCAGACACCAACTTAATGACATTGAGGAATCCATAGATTCAAACAACTGCTGGGGAAGTTGGAACTCCATAAACAAACTACACCGAGTAGAAGTGGGCATCCAAACTGGTGAGCTATGGAATCCTCACTTTGAAGAACGATGTAGACATAGTAAAGTGAATTTGTATCAAAAATAAATCTAAAATCTGAAAACTGTAAATTATTGAATCAGCCATTAAAGACAACCAGAACCCATTGGATTCCCCAGTAACACTCCCCCATCCTCCACATACAACACCCGTTCTGCCAGTCACATTCTGTTAAAGGTCCCCAAAACACACACATCCCTGGGTTGCTCCTCTTTTCAATTCGCTGCAGATAGCGACTGGAACGAGCTGCAACAAACACTCAAACTGGACAGTTTAATCTCCATCTCTTCATTCAAAGAGTCAATCATGGACACTCTTACTGACAGTTGTGGCTGCTTTGTGTGATGTGTTGTTGTCTCTACCTTCTTGCCCTTTGTGCTGTTGACTATGCCCAATCATGTTTGTACCATATTTTGTTCTGCTACCATGTTGTTGTTATGTTGTGTTGCTACCATGTTGTTGTTATGTTGTGTTGCTACCATGTTGTTGTTATGTTGTGTTGCTACCATGCTGTGTTGTCATGTTGTGTTGCTACCATGCTGTGTTGTCATGTGTTGCTGCCTTGCTATGATGTTGTTTTAAGTCTCTCTTTATGTAGTGTTGTATTGTCTCTCGTTGTGATGTGTGTTTTGTCCTATTTATATTGTATTTATTTATGTATTTTAATCCCAGCCCCCGTCCCCGCAGGAGACCTTTTTCCTTTTGGTAGGCCGTCGTTGTAAATAAGAATTTGTTCTTAACTGACTTACCTAGTTAAATAAAGGTTAAATAAAAATAAAAACAATCAGAAAAAATACAGGCCCTGCAAGTCAGAAATGCTTGTGTTACTGACGGAATATTAAACCAAATGATAAAATACACACACCACAAATGTAGCACTTCCATATTCAAAATATTTAACAACGTTTGAGTGTAGGCTGTTTCCTCATTTCACACATTTCATCCAAACAATTACCGTGGCATGTGTCAACAGAAACCTGGGGAAAATATTCGGCACCGTCATGAACAGCAGATTCTTTCACTTCCTCAGTGAAAACAATGTCCTGAGCAAAAGTCAAATTGTATTCCTACCAAATGATCAAACATCAGAACACATTTATACCCGACAAACCCTAATTGATAAACGTGAATCAATACATTTCTCCTGCTTTGTGGATATCCAATTTGGCATGAAGACATTTTTCTCAAACGAATTGGAAAAACCTGTGTCATCAAATCAATGTATAGAAATAACAGTCAAAATTGGAAATAAACATAGACATGTATTTTCCCAAGGGTGCGGAGTGAAACAGGGGAACAACTTGAACTCAAGTCTATTTATTCAATACAGTATCCATGAATTGGCATAAACACTAGAACAGCCCCCGGTATCACTCTTAACGACACATAAATAAAATATGCAGATGACCTGGTGCTACTGTCCCCCACAAAAGAGGGGTTACAGCAACAATTAGATCATCTGCAAACAGTTTTGTCAGACCTGGGCCCTAACAGTCAATCTCAAAAAGACAAAAATTATGATTTTCCAGAACAGATCCAGATGTCAGGGAAACCAATACCCATTTTTACTGGGCTCTACTCAAATACAACACACATCTACACATATTTAGGAATAAGAATCATCTCCAGAGGAACATTCAACCTGGCTGTGAAGGAACTGAAAGACAAAGCAAGGAGGTCTTTCTATGGCACTAACAATATATATTAATTTAAACATACCAATTAGGATCTGGCTTAAAATATTCAACTCAATAATATAACTAATTGCACTGTATTCCAGTGAAGTGTGGGGTCCGCTTACAAAAGAAGAATTTGACAAATTGGACAAACACCCAATTGAAACTCTGCAAGAGCATCCTCAGAGTACAGAGAAAAACTCCAAACAACATATGCAGAGCAGAATCCTCAGATCCTCAAAAGGTTCTACAACTGCACCATCGAGAGCATCATGACTGGCTGCATCACTGCCTGGTATGGCAACTAATTGGCCTCCGACCACAAGGCACTACAGAGGGTAGTGCTTATGGCCCAGTACATCACCGGGGCCAAGCTTCCTGCCATCCAGGATCTCTATACCAGGCGGTGTCAGAGGAAGGCCCTAAATAGACTGTTCTCTCTGCTACCGCACGGCAAGCGGTGCCGTAGCACCATGTCTAGGTCCAAGAGGCTTCTAAACAGCTTCTACCCCCAAGCCACAAGACTCCTGAACATCTAATCGAATGGCTAACCAGACTATTTGCATTTGCATTAAAACGGCATTGTTGGTTAGGGGCTCATAAGTAAGCATTTCACTGTAAGGTACCCGTTGTATTTGCCGCATGTGACTAATAAAATTAGATTTAATTTGAATCAGCCCAATTCCCAGTTCTGATTATTATCCTAAAAAGAGACACCAAATGTTATTCAACCAGCCAGCTAGTTCTAAGGCTCGGTTCACTAACCACTACCAACCCAACAAAGCCTCAGGCACTCACAATCTGGTCCAACCACAAAAAAAATCAAAGTAAACTTTAATGCTATTTGACCACTGTGACTGATAGAAAACAGAGGAAAACACTATGTACAGACTCAGTGAGCACAGCACTGTCCATAGGCCGGTCGTCACAGGAACATCTGGCTGCCCAGAGAGGACAGGATGTGCTCATTCTGCACCCAGGAAGAGATGGAGACAGTTGCATTTTCTGTCAAACTGTGACAGATATTCTGAGATATGAAATACATTATTCTCCAAAATTATAAAACAATACGAAGAATTTGCAAAAAAATTAAATGATGAAGACAAACTTAAATACAAACTTGGTGAAAAAACTAAATGCTGTGTTTTATCAGCCAAATGTGTGGCCTCCTGCCATAACATGAGGGACAGCCAGTGAGAAGTAGAGTGTGATTATTCTTTATTAATATGTGTTGGAATTGCTGTTAGTGACATTATCATGTGTTGCTTAATTACAAACTGTCTAGTATATGTTGGTCTTTGACCATCGTCGCTATATATTTACTTTGACAATGTGTTTTCTTTTCATGTCAATAAAGTATACTGAACTGAATTAACAGAGACAGAGAGAAACAGAGAGAAAGAGAGAGATGGAGAGCACGAAATAGAAAGATGATATCCACTGTATGGTATCACAATGATAGTCAGAGTAGTTGGCTAAAATAAAACACACAGGTCTGGGACTGAGTGTACAAAACATTAGGAACACCTGCTCTTTCCATAACAGATTTATCAGGTTAATCCAGGTGAAAGCTATGATCCCTTGTTAAATCCAATTCAAATCAACGTAGATGAAGGGGAGGAGACATGTTAAAGAAGAAGAATTTTGAAACATTGAGACATGGATTGTGTATTTACAAAATACGTTTTTTTATCCGAGCAGCTAATCGATCGCTGCAGCTGTACATAGCCTATCTGTAAATAGCCCATCCAATCTACCTACCTCATCCCCATATTGTTTTCTGCTCTTTTGCACACCATTATTTCTACTTGCACATCACTCAATCCAGTGTTAATTTGCTAAATTATAATTACTTGTTACTATGGCCTATTTATTGCCTTACCTCCTCACGCCATTTGCACACACTGTATATAGACTTAATTTTTTAAAATTCTGTTACTGATGGAAGGCTTGTGTATTTCATTTGTAACTGTGTGTTGTTGTTTGTGTTGCACTGCTTTGCTTTATCTTGGCCAGGTCGCAGTTGTAAATGAGAACTTGTTCTCAACCAGCCTACCTGGTTAAATAAAGGTGAAATAAAAATAAAAAATTGGGCAAGGCAAAATATTTAAGAGCCTTTGAATGGGGTATGATAGTAGGATGGGGTATGATACTTCCCTCTTTAATCCAAACCAAAGGTTTTCAATGGGGCTCAAATCCAGAGACTGAGATGGTCATTGCAAAATGTTGGTTTTGTGGTCAATTAACCATTTCTTGGTTGATTTTGATGCATGCTTGGGGTCATTGTCTTGCTGGAAGATTAATTTGTGGCCAAGTTTCAGCCTCCTGGCAGAGGCAACCAGGTTTCTGGCTAAAATGTTCTGGTACTTGGTAGAGTTCATGATGACGTTGACCTTAACAAGGGCGTTAGGACCAGTGGAATCAAAACAACTTCATATCCACCACTATATTTTACAGTAGATATGAGGTTATCTTCTGCACATGCATCCATCTTTCAACGCCAAACCCACTGCTGGTGTGGGTGGACAAAGACCTCTATTTTTGTCTCTTATCACCAGTTCCGATCCAAGTGCCAGTGCAGTTTAGCAAGCTCCAGGCGTTTACATTTGTTGATAACGCTCAATAAAGGCCTTTTTACTGGCCACCCCCCTGAAGAGCCTATTGCCATGGAGCTGGCATCTAATTGTAGATTAAGAGACTTGGTGACCCCAAGATGCGACCCAGTTCTGTATTTCTCCAACTGCCCTTGGATTTTTCCTTGCCTCCAGAACCATCTTCCTCAATGTGCGTAGGGACAAGATACACAGGCAAGTTTACCACTGTTCAAGTGGCTTTAAACTTCTTAATTGACGCCTTAATAGTTGTAAGTGATATTTTTAGCAAATTTGTTTTGCCCATTGCCTGATTTATGAGGGCCACTAACCATTTTTCTCTTTTTGTTTGTGAGCTCTTTGCCTTTCCCCCAGTGTTGGAAAAAGCACCCATTTGTCATACTTGAGTAAAAGTAATGATAACTTAATAGAAAATAACTCAAGTAAAAGTGAAAGTCACCCAGTAAAATACTACTTGAGTAAAAGTCTCAAAATATTTGCTTTTAAATGTACTTAACTATCAAAAGTAAATATAATTGCTAAAATATAGGTAAGAATCAAAAGTAAAAGAAAAAATTATAAAACATTTCTTACATTAAGCAAACCAGACGGCACAATTTAAAAAAAATGTTTATTGAAGGATAGCGAGTGGCACACTCCAAAGCGCAGACATAATTTACAAAAGAAGCCTTTGTGTTTAGTGAGTCTCCCAGATCAGAGGCAGTAGGGATGACCAGTGATGTTCTCTTGGTAAGTGTGTGAATAGGACTTTTGGGTGTCAGGTAAAATGTATGCAGTAAAAAGTACATTATTTTCTTTAGGAATGTAGTGGAGTAAAAGTAAAAGTTGTCAAAAATATAAATATTAAAAAGTAAAGTACAGATACCCCCAAAAACTACTTAAAGTACTTTACACCACTGCCTTCCCCGTGGTGATGAATGACACATGTATTTTACATGTGTGTTAACTCATTTTTTTATATCCCAGTGGTACAGGAAACCATGGAAGGCCACAATACAGTTTCTTAAAAAAGTAAAATGTTAATGCGGATTCAATTTTGTTCGATTTCATCTCTAAGAATCTTTAGTAGTGCATTTTGGGAAAAAAATGGTTACTTGTTAAACAAAATCTATTTTTCTAAGCAATTGTATTAGTTTAAAATAATACAATTCTCTCATTTATTTTGAGCATACATTATAGCTCAGTATTTGTATTATTATTTATATTATAGTATTTTCTTCGCATCTTTATCAAGGGTAGCAATACTTTGTGAGGTGACTATGTAGGTCAATGGGTTTACCTTGCGTTCTATGATCTCTGCAGCCAGTCTCTTGGCATGGCAGTAGCTGAGCTGCCCCCCAGACACCCGAACCACCTCCCTGAAGAGGCCTAGCTGGAACTGGACCAGAGCAGTGCCAAGAGGAGCCTGGAGGGGCCCGGGGGCAGCGGTGTGGGGGGGTCGACCCGGGGTACCAGGGCTGGACTGGGTCATCGACATGCTGGAGAGAGAACCTACAGGTGCAGATACAGAGGGACATGGCAGAAAGCAATAAACAATATGATTGATTGGTTTGTTAATGCATCAAACTATTGATTATTGTATATAGCACTGTTTAAATGAAAACAACTGAGAGCATGACTATTACACATACAGCTTCTTCATGTAGTAGCTGCAAGTGAAGACGTTTTGCTGGCACTTTAAGCTACGGAGAACATTTATCACTTCATCAGTTTCCATTAACCTACAGTACATTAGTGATCATTAGTTTCCAAGAGTGAAACAAAAGCTTACTTGATATTCCAGAGTCCATATGGTCCAGCTTGCACCTTCCAGGCCTGATCTCCTCTCCTTCAACAGACACCTTAACATGCACTCTTAAAAGTAGTTACTGTTGTAAACCTTTTCTTCACACTGGTGGGTTTGGTTTCCTTCTGTGAAGCTGTAGGCTTATAACAGTAACAGGAAGCCACTGAGAAACTCACCTCTGTGTGGTACATCCTCCACTACAAACACCCTCTGCCCAGGGTGTGAACGAACGAACACACATACACGTTTATGTGAAATAGATCTGGTACCTTGTGTTCCAGGATGCCCCTGGTTACACATGCAATATCTGTATTTAAAACTCATTTCAATCAAGCTGTTTCATTGTGTTAAAAGAATGACGAAACAAACAGATCAGGATCAGTTTGAAAAGTGGAGTTTTTCCTTTATTGAACCTTTAATAAAATATACACAAGGTTGTTGGCCACTAACAATGAGATCCCCCCTCCTACCTCCATGGCTACATTCTAGTTTCCATAGTGACACACTGATTGACAGATGGTGAGGAGGGTGTTCTTACTTCTACATGAACATGTGGTATACATTTGTAGGAGGAGCACTGTTTAGGTGTGTTCTTTGAAACATTTGTTGGTGTGTAAATACAGCATCTACAGACTATAGTCCAGTGTTTCAACAGACTTTTACATAGCTAGACAACATGGGTGCTTGCACATGTTGAGTGTGACAGAGACCGACAATTCTGTACATTATTTCCCACAATGAAACTTAAAGCACTTTTCCATATTCCTCTCTCCAATGTTCTGTTTTCTCTTTCTTTTCAATCACTGAATCTCTGTCTTTTCTCAGCGAACAGCACTTCATATTTCTATTTCCCCCGTTATCGTTCATCATCAGTGTTCTCCTCCTCAGCCCTTCTAGCCTGCATTTGTCACATACTTAAACTTTCGTTCCATCCGTTTCCCCAGTAAAAATCAATAATCCATCCCATCCCCACCTTACATTGCACTAGCAACACAATCAGGAGGTGAAACTCATTAGGACCACTCTCCTTCTCAGAAGATATATACATTCTGTTGGCCAAGTCTCTTGCTATCAAATTTGGGACTCCTAAATCACGCACCAGACACTTAAAAGAGCCAACACAGTACACGGTTAACCTCTTCCCTCCCCACCTCTCATCAAAGTAAAACCCAACATTCAAATCATCATTCAGAGTTCAACAACAATACCCCGCACATCGTCACTTGAGGTTGGAGCCAATCAATCAATCATTTATAAGACATAAATGATGAGAACATTTGGTGAAGGACTGTCATTGGTTAGATCAGAGAAGTTCTGCAACCAATCGGATTCTTTCCAAGCAACATCACGTTATAATAAAGGATCATTGTTTTACATAAAAAGATAAGGACGTACCATGCTCTCATTATTCAGTGAAGGCCAACCAAGGACAGATAACCATGATACGGTACATACGGGATGCCTAATGCTTACCTCTTACAGAAACAGATGCACTGTATTGTACCATCTTAACTAATACGAGGGCATTACAACTATGTAGAGATCTAATAGTATTTGACTGGGGGAGAAACGTTGTGTTGTGGTAGACATGTGACCATGCATTTGCTAAAACAACGCTCAACATAGGAGCACATTCACCTCCACAGCATCAGTCAGGCTAATAATGTGTTTTTCAGTACCAACACCACCGGATCACGTAAGAGAAATGGGACTTCAGTGGTGGAGCTAAACAGGCATTTGTACCGCGCCTTGCTAACAGGCTGCACACTGACTGAGATACACCGGTACTGCTTGTCACGTCAGCATTTCCAGTATATTCCCCAGGTCTGAGATTAACTAAGTTAGCCTGGTCTCGCCATTCATTAGTGCACACCGTACGAAACGTTTTTGCAACAGAAAATTAAAACGAGAGTTTCTTATTGTAAAAATCAAGGTAGTTCCTCCCTGTTTCAGTCCGTTTTCTTCTGTTTAGTGCCTAACGAATACGAACCTGGTCTCTGATATGTTTGACCTTTAGCCAACTCTTCTGTCACGTTCATAATTGTCTGACAAGGCAACGAACGGAACAGTAGTTGATTAGAGCACAAACATATCTGACCAGATCAGGCTATAGATTCAGGGGGAAATTCTAACCTCCATTTTGTCAAATTTTCACTTCATGTCAGTGGGAGACTAAGTGAAAATTGGACTAGAAGTTAGGACACCCATTAAGTGCCGATATTCTCCCCGTTTCTCTCTTCTATAGTCTATATTCCCTGTTTCTCTCTTCTATAGTCTATATTCCCTGTTTCTCTTCTCTTCTATAGTCTATTCTCCCTGTTTCTCTCTTCACTCTTTTCTGACTGTCCTCTTCCAGCGTCTGTCTCCAATTCAGAGGTTCTCCTAACCTCTAACCAGTTCAAACAAGAACCTGTCTGTGCGCTATATACAAAGAAAGAAATAGAAAATAATAATAAATAATAAAAAAATAATTCAGACGGCAAAAGGAGAGGTTAAACTGGTCAGTAACTTAAACCTGTATATACACATAACCATTCAGACGGCAAAAGGAGAGATTAAACTGGTCAGTAACTTAAACCTGTATATACGTAACCATTCAGACGGCAAAAGGAGAGGTTAAACTGGTCAGTAACTTAAACCTGTATATACATAACCATTCAGACGGCGAAAGGAGACGTTAAACTGGTCAGTAACTTAAACCTGTATATACATAACCATTCAGACGGCAAAAGGAGAGGTTAAACTGGTCAGTAATTTAAACCTGTATATACATAACCATTCAGACGGCAAAAGGAGGTTAAACTGGTCAGTGCCGTTTTTTTCTCCCAGATGATGTTTAAATACCCCGATTTATTTGACATCCCAAAAAGATTGTGTACCATCTGTCTTTTACCTCGCTGAAGTTTCTAACAGCTATAGTTCATACCTCGTCTTAAAAACGTATGATTTATATGGCTCTAGCACTGTGATTTCCATTGAATGGGTTGTTAACATTTTCAGTAATCACGCCACTAGTGAGCTAAGTGTGATGCTTCTGTAACAGAGTTAAGAACGTACCATAATGCTCCGCAGCTAGCTTGAAATGTTGCCGATGGAGCTAACCAACTGGTACCTTTTGTATAGCTCAATCGTGTTCACACGTTGTCATGGAGGGCGGTCACGTGGATCACGAGGATCACTGGTTTGATCCCGGGATGGAGACAGGGCCGGTGGAGGAAGCTAAACCGTTAGCGGCACACTGATGTCGGTTACACTTCTCTAAGATAGAAATCAGAATAGAACTAGCCTACCTAAGGTTGAGTGTCTGCATGAGAGTGTGCGGGTTAAGATACAAATTTGTCACACTGCAATAACAATATGGATTCTGTCATGATGCTATGCCTCAGACTCACCATGATGAGTGTCTAGTGCAAACATTCCACCTTCTAGTAAGCAGCATGCCGTTTAAATATGATTTTCTCTACTTGTTTGATAGATGCCAGCGAAGTATACAGTGAAGCAGACACAGAGACGTCTGAGTCACTAAAAGCGTCAAGTCAGGTTTTTTTTGCAATGCTTTTTCTTGTTTCTTTAGAAAATGTGTCTTGAATGTGAATGTTGGATCTGAAGTGTGTTTTGATCGCTTTGGGCGGCAAACTGCCTCTCCTCATTGGGCTTTCCTCCTCCTGGTCCCGTCATTGGACCTTTCTCCTCCTAGTCCTGCCTCCTGTCTCTATTTAACCAATCAGGGAGCTGCGTCTTGACAAGTCCACATTGCTGGCACTCAGTCCTCTGCATTCTGATAGGCCAGTGTTGGCGTCCTGGAGAGAGGGAGGGAGAAAATAGAAAGGATGTTTTTATTTATTTATTTCACTTTCATTTAACCAGGTGGGCCAGTTGAGAACACGTTCTCATTTACAACTGTGACCTGGTCAAGATAAAGCAAAGCAGTGCGACAAAAACAACACAAAGTTTCATCAACAAACGTACAGTCAATAACACAATAGAAAATAAAAATAGAAGTACAGTGTGTGCAAATGTAGAAGAGTAGGGAGGTAGGGAATAAATAGGCTGTAGAGGTGAAAATAATTATAATGTTTGATAAAGGGTAGGCACCAAACAACATAGTGTTAACTACATCTGACACTAATGAAAGTCAAATAATTTCATTCAGACGTATATCTCAGGAGCTCAGTGACAGCAGTCCTTGGCTGGTAACTAACAGGTTAATAGCTCAGTGACAGCAGTCCTTGGCTGGTAACTAACAGGTTAATAGCTCAGTAACAGCAGTCCTTGGCTGGTAACTAACAGGTTAATAGCTCAATAACAGCAGTCCTTGGCTGGTAACTAACAGGTTAATAGCTTTGTGACAGTGATGGACGGCTAACACCAGGTACCTGTGAGGGGTCTTCTGCACTCTTGTTGAGGAAGTTGAGGGAGCTGGCTCTCTTCATACTGAGGAACACACAGACAGACATTAAGGATTCAATTAGCCTCAATAGAAAACATTTTATTGCCTGTGTGCCTCAGGTGCCTTGTCGGCTCCCCACTAAAGAACAAACCCCCTGAGGCAAACACAAAAATGATTCACACAGTATGAGCAGTGATGGGCTAGGGTGCAGACATACACAGTCTCTCTCACCCTGGGTTGCGGGGCTCCTGGGGGCCACTGCCCTGTAGTTTCTTCACCAGCATCTCACTGCTCCTACGTAGCGCTTCACGGATCTTCCCAAAGGAGCCGCTCCGACGCAACGAACCGTTACCTTCCTGAGAGAACAAGACAACCACTGCATATTAAGGAGTGACCTCCAAAACAAAAAGTTATTTTTTATGTATTTATTATTTCCCAAAAACGTTTTATTACTTACAGTACTGTGCAAAAGTTTAAGGCAGGTGTGAAAAAATGCTGTAAAAGTAAGAATGCTTTCAAAAATGTTTTGAAAGAAAAGCACAATTGTCCATTAAAATAACATCAAATTGATCAGAAATACAGTGTAGACATTGTTAATGTTGTAAACGCCTATTTTAGCTGGAAACGGCAGATCTTTAATGGAACATCTATATAGGTGTACAGAGGCCCATTAACAGCAACCATCACTCCTGTGTTCCAATGGCACGTTGTGTTAGCTAATCCAACTTTATCATTTTAAAAGGATAATTGATCATTAGAAAACCCTTTTGCAATTATGTTAGCACAGCTGAAAACTGTTGTTCTGATTAAAGAAGCAATACAACTGGTCTTCTTTAGACTAGCTGTGTATCTGGAGCATCAGCATTTGTGGGTTCGATTACAAGCTCAAAATGGCCAGAAACAAAGAACTTTCCTCCGAAATTCTGAAACTATTCTTGTTCTGAGAAATTAAGGCTATTCCATGAAAGAAATTGCCAAGAAACTGAAGATCTGTACTACTCCCTTCACAGAACAGCGCAAACTGGCTCTAACCAGAATAGAAAGAGGAGTGGGAGGCCCCGGTGCACAACTGAGGAAGATGACAAGTACATTAGTGATCAGTTTGAGAAACAGACGCATCACAAGTCCTCAACTGGCAGCTTCATTAAATAGTACCTACAAAACACCAGCCTCAACGTCAACAGTGAAGAGGCGGCTCTGGAATGCTGTCCTTCTAGGCAGAGTATCTCTGTCCAGTGTCTGTGTTCTTTTGCCCATCTCAATCTTTTCTTTTTATTGGCCAGTCTGAGATATGGCTTTTTCTTTGCAACTCTGCCCAGATGGCCAGCATCCCAGAGTAGCCTCTGCGGGCACTATTTAATGAAGCTGCCAGACTTGTGAGGCGTCTGTTTCTAATGGGCCTCTGTACGCCTATGTAGATATTCCATAAAAATAATAAGCCATTTCCAGCTACAATAGTCATTTACACCATTAACAATGTCTACTGTATTTCTGATCAATTTGATGTTATTTTAAAAATGGACAAAAAATTAGCTTTTCTTTCAAAAACTAGGACATTTCTAAGTGACCCCAGACATTTGAACGGTAGTGTACATCAAATCAATATTTGGTGACACCACCATTTGCCTTCAAACAGCATACATACTTTTAGGTACACTTGCACACAGGTAGGTTGGCCCAAAAATCTTGGGAGAAATAACCACAGTTCTTCTGTGGATTTAAGCAGCCTCAGGTGCTTCTCTCTCTTCATGTAATCCCAGACAGACTCAATGATGTTGAGATCAGGGCTCTGTGGGAGGCATACCATCACTTCCAGGACTCCTTGATCTTCTTTATGCTGAAGATAGTTCATAATGACTTTCGCTGTATGTTTGGGGCCGTTGGCATGCTACAGAATACATTTGGGGCCGATCAGATGCCTCCCTGATGGTATTGCATGATGGATAAGTATTTGCCTGTACTTCTCAGCATTGAGGAGACCATTCATTCTGACCAAATCCCCAACTCCATTTGCAGAAATGCAGCCCGAAACTTGCAAGGAACCTCCCCCATGCTTCACTGTTGCCTTCAGACACTCACTCGTGTTCCGCTCTCCAGCCCTTCGGCAAACAAACTGCCTTCTGCTACAGCCAAATATATCTTTGACTCATCAGTCCAGAGCACCTGCTGCCATTTTTCTGCACCCCAGTTCCTCTGTTTTCGTGCATAGTTGAGTCATTGACCTTGTTTCCACGTCAGAGGTATGGCTTTTGGGCTGCAAGTCTTCCATGAAGGCCACTTCTGACCAGACTTCTCCAGACAGTAGATGGGTGTACCAGGGTCCCACTGTTTTCTGCCAATTCTGAGCTGATGGCACTGCTGGACATCTTCCGATTGAGAAGGGAAGTAAGCTTGATGTGTCTTTCATCTGCTGCAGTAAGTTTCCTTGGCCAACCACTGCGTCTACTGTCCTCAGCGTTGCCCGTTTCTTTGTGCTTCTTCAAAATAGCTTGTACAGCACATCAGGAAACCCCTGTCTACCTTGAAATTTCTGCCTGGGAGAGACCTTGCTGATGCAGTATAACTAGCTTGGGTCTTGTTGCTGTGCTCAGTCTTGCCGTGGTGTATGACTTTTGACAGTAAACTGTCTTCGGAAACCTCACCTTGTTAGCCGAGTTTGGCTGTCTCTCAACCAGTTTTATTCCTCCAACACAACTGTTTCTGTTTCAGTTAATGATTGTGTTTCAACCTACATATTGAATGATCATTAGCACCTGTTTGGTATAATTGTTTAAATCATACTCCTGACTATATGCCTACAAAATCCCTGACTGTGCAAGTGTACCTACAAGAATTGATGCTGTTTTGAAGGCAAAAGGTGGTCACACCAAATATGGATTTGATGTAGATTTTTCTTCTGTTCACTCACTTTGCATTTAGTTACTTGATAAACATAATATTTTAACATGTCTATTTTTTAAAGCATTCTTACTTTAGAGCATTTTTTCACACCTGTCTAAAACTTTTGCACAGTACTGTATATCAATGTCTTTATCAGGCACAACAAACATCACACAAGATTTAAGCTACATAGCAATTTTTCACTGTTGCTAGTAAAAAACAACACTTAATTTCTTCAAACTTACGGGCGATTCACAATATATATCTCAAATATTTTTTTCACTAAATCAATTTGTTGCACAATTATAGGTATATACACTGCATTTCAAACAGTTTGGAATAATTTTATGAATTCAGGGCTTGTAAAATTATACCTAAGCTAAATAAAAGTCTTAAACTATAAGACCCACTAATAATTACATTATTTTAACCTGCTTTAAAAAAAAAAAATCACTGATCAAGCATTCAAGTCTATGAAAATGCCCCTTTTGTTACAAATGTAACCAGAACCATGCACATCCACTAATAATGACCATCTTCTGGTTGCAGGTATTATAGAACATTAACACAGGTCTCATTAACAATCTGGCTAGTAAGTAGCCAGCTACTCTTTATATTTAAAGTCTGGCCAACTTGGATCTATTTGCTTGCTAACAAGTTAGAACAGTCTAACTGTTATGAATACACCCTCCAGTCCGTCTCCAACTGTTTGAACAACATAGCCTGTTCATTTTGTTTAGTTGTTGAAATCAAGTGGTCTACCTGGATATGAATATGCTTATTTCTCAGAATGAAAATGAGTTGGCAATTCCTTAAACAAATTTCACATTTCTAAAACACAGACTAGACAGCTAGCACATAATAGTCTGTGGACATTTCTAAAACACAGACTAGACAGCTAGCACATAACAGTCTGAGACTAAAATGCTGCTCCCATTTTCCACAATCATGTTCATTGATACTCTCGTTTTAGTAGGGTCTGCGTTGTTCTAAAAGTTGGGAGTTGAGACAAAGAAAGTATTGTAGAGTAAAAGTTAAGTTCTCCTCTTTACAGTAAAATTATGTCTGAATGTGTTTCGTGTGTCTAGAAGACCGGTTATGTCGGACCAAACCTCAAATGCAAATTGCGAATTTAAACTGCTTGTTGTCAGAGAGAAAGAAGTGATATTTAGTCTCTTTGTTGTGAGTGGTAGGGGAGGGGCTTGGTGTCTGTGTGTGAGTGGGAAAGTGCACAGTACACACAGCACAGAAGGAGCGAAGGAGACGAGAACAAAAAACATTGATTCTTGCTAAAAACATGTATTGGAATTCGATATATAGCCCAGCCCTAATTTGACTGTATGTTCACTCTTACGAATGCTTCATCTTTCAACAATAATAAGACAAAGGAGGTTCGTACCCCGTTCCACTCTGCTCCGTCGTCCCCCTCACAGTCCCCCCGCTGGGGCCCGTTGAGACCCTCCCGGCTCTGCCGTCGCTCACCCCCTCCTGGGGCCCCATCCTTCAGGAGCTCCACCACCTTACTCTGGTTAATGGCATCTATACCCTGGGGGGGGGGGGAACATGATAATGAATCCTAAATGTCAGCAGGGTTGGAACAGAGTGTATGTGAGAGCTTCAAGACTCTAGACTACAGCCTTCGATAATTGCACTGCCAGTGTCTCAGTGCTTGTACCTTCTTCTTTGAATGATTGCATAGTAAAAGCTTTTTTGACTGAATGTGCAGTAACTGATAGTGATAGAGTAGTACTAGCATCTGATAGCGTATCACTGGTACCTGATAGCGTAGTACTAGCATCTGATAGCGATAGCGTATCACTGGTACCTGATAGCGTATCACTAGTACCTGATAGCGTATCACTAGTACCCGATAGCGTATCACTAGTACCCGATAGCGTATCACTAGTACCCGATAGCGTATCACTAGTACCCGATAGCGTATCACTAGTACCCGATAGCGTATCACTAGTACCCGATAGCGTATCACTAGTACCCGATAGCGTATCACTAGTACCCGATAGCGTATCACTAGTACCCGATAGCGTATCACTAGTACCCGATAGCGTATCACTAGTACCCGATAGCGTATCACTAGTACCCGATAGCGTATCACTAGTACCCGATAGCGTATCACGAGTACCCGATAGCGTATCACGAGTACCCGATAGCGTATCACTAGTACCCGATAGCGTATCACTAGTACCCGATAGCGTATCACTAGTACCTGATAGCGTATCACTAGTACCTGATAGCGTATCACTAGTACCTGATAGCGTATCACTAGTACCTGATAGTGACAGTGACCTACTAGCACCTGATAGTGTATGACTAGTACCTGATAGTAACAGTGATTCACTAGTACCTGATTGACATTGAATTACCAGTACCTGACAGTGAATTACTAGTACCCGACAGTGAATTACTAGTACCCGACAGTGAATTACTAGTACCCGACAGTGAATTACTAGTACCCGACAGTGAATTACTAGTACCCGACAGTGAATTACTAGTACCCGACAGTGAATTACTAGTACCCGACAGTGAATTACTAGTACCCGACAGTGAATTACTAGTACCCGACAGTGAATTACTAGTACCCGACAGTGAATTACTAGTACCCGACAGTGAATGACTAGTACCCGATAGTGTCAGTGAATGACTAGTACCCGATAGTGACAGTGAATGACTAGTACCCGATAGTGACAGTGAATGACTAGTACCCGATAGTGACAGTGAATGACTAGTACCCGATAGTGACAGTGAATGACTAGTACCCGATAGTGACAGTGAATGACTAGTACCCGATAGTGACAGTGAATGACTAGTACCCGATAGTGACAGTGAATGACTAGTACCCGATAGTGACAGTGAATGACTAGTACCCGATAGTGACAGTGAATGACTAGTACCCGATAGTGACAGTGAATGACTAGTACCCGACAGTGAATGACTAGTACCCGACAGTGAATGACTAGTACCCGATAGTGTCAGTGAATGACTAGTACCCGATAGTGACAGTGAATGACTAGTACCCGATAGTGACAGTGAATGACTAGTACCCGATAGTGACAGTGAATGACTAGTACCCGATAGTGACAGTGAATGACTAGTACCCGATAGTGACAGTGAATGACTAGTACCCGATAGTGACAGTGAATGACTAGTACCCGATAGTGACAGTGAATGACTAGTACCCGATAGTGACAGTGAATGACTAGTACCCGATAGTGACAGTGAATGACTAGTACCCGATAGTGACAGTGAATGACTAGTACCCGATAGTGTCAGTGAATGACTAGTACCCGATAGTGTCAGTGAATGACTAGTACCCGATAGTGTCAGTGAATGACTAGTACCCGATAGTGTCAGTGAATGACTAGTACCCGATAGTGTCAGTGAATGACTAGTACCCGATAGTGTCAGTGAATGACTAGTACCCGATAGTGTCAGTGAATGACTAGTACCCAATCGCGTATTACTCGTACCCAATCGCGTATTACTCGTACACAATCGTGTATTACTAGTACCCAATCGCGTATTACTCGTACACAATCGTGTATTACTCGTACCGAATTGTGTACCTGACAATGAATTGCTAGTACCTGATAAGTGATAGTGTATTACTAGTACCTGATAAGTGATAGTGTATTACTAGTACCCGATAGTGTCAGTGAATGACAGGTACCCGATAGTGTCAGTGAATGACAGGTACCCGATAGTGTCAGTGAATGACAGGTACCCGATAGTGTCAGTGAATGACAGGTACCCGATAGTGTCAGTGAATGACAGGTACCCGATAGTGTCAGTGAATGACAGGTACCCGATAGTGTCAGTGAATGACAGGTACCCGATAGTGTCAGTGAATGACAGGTACCCGATAGTGTCAGTGAATGACAGGTACCCGATAGTGTCAGTGAATGACAGGTACCCGATAGTGTCAGTGAATGACAGGTACCCGATAGTGTCAGTGAATGACAGGTACCCGATAGTGTCAGTGAATGACAGGTACCCGATAGTGTCAGTGAATGACAGGTACCCGATAGTGTCAGTGAATGACAGGTACCCGATAGTGTCAGTGAATGACAGGTACCCGATAGTGTCAGTGAATGACAGGTACCCGATAGTGTCAGTGAATGACAGGTACCCGATAGTGTCAGTGAATGACAGGTACCCGATAGTGTCAGTGAATGACAGGTACCCGATAGTGTCAGTGAATGACAGGTACCCGATAGTGTCAGTGAATGACAGGTACCCGATAGTGTCAGTGAATGACAGGTACCCGATAGTGTCAGTGAATGACAGGTACCCGATAGTGTCAGTGAATGACAGGTACCCGATAGTGTCAGTGAATGACAGGTACCCGATAGTGTCAGTGAATGACAGGTACCCGATAGTGTCAGTGAATGACAGGTACCCGATAGTGTCAGTGAATGACAGGTACCCGATAGTGTCAGTGAATGACAGGTACCCGATAGTGTCAGTGAATGACAGGTACCCGATAGTGTCAGTGAATGACAGGTACCCGATAGTGTCAGTGAATGACAGGTACCCGATAGTGTCAGTGAATGACAGGTACCCGATAGTGTCAGTGAATGACAGGTACCCGATAGTGTCAGTGAATGACAGGTACCCGATAGTGTCAGTGAATGACAGGTACCCGATAGTGTCAGTGAATGACAGGTACCCGATAGTGTCAGTGAATGACAGGTACCCGATAGTGTCAGTGAATGACAGGTACCCGATAGTGTCAGTGAATGACAGGTACCCGATAGTGTCAGTGAATGACAGGTACCCGATAGTGTCAGTGAATGACAGGTACCCGATAGTGTCAGTGAATGACAGGTACCCGATAGTGTCAGTGAATGACAGGTACCCGATAGTGTCAGTGAATGACAGGTACCCGATAGTGTCAGTGAATGACAGGTACCCGATAGTGTCAGTGAATGACAGGTACCCGATAGTGTCAGTGAATGACAGGTACCCGATAGTGTCAGTGAATGACAGGTACCCGATAGTGTCAGTGAATGACAGGTACCCGATAGTGTCAGTGAATGACAGGTACCCGATAGTGTCAGTGAATGACAGGTACCCGATAGTGTCAGTGAATGACAGGTACCCGATAGTGTCAGTGAATGACAGGTACCCGATAGTGTCAGTGAATGACAGGTACCCGATAGTGTCAGTGAATGACAGGTACCCGATAGTGTCAGTGAATGACAGGTACCCGATAGTGTCAGTGAATGACAGGTACCCGATAGTGTCAGTGAATGACAGGTACCCGATAGTGTCAGTGAATGACAGGTACCCGATAGTGTCAGTGAATGACAGGTACCCGATAGTGTCAGTGAATGACAGGTACCCGATAGTGTCAGTGAATGACAGGTACCCGATAGTGTCAGTGAATGACAGGTACCCGATAGTGTCAGTGAATGACAGGTACCCGATAGTGTCAGTGAATGACAGGTACCCGATAGTGTCAGTGAATGACAGGTACCCGATAGTGTCAGTGAATGACAGGTACCCGATAGTGTCAGTGAATGACAGGTACCCGATAGTGTCAGTGAATGACAGGTACCCGATAGTGTCAGTGAATGACAGGTACCCGATAGTGTCAGTGAATGACAGGTACCCGATAGTGTCAGTGAATGACAGGTACCCGATAGTGTCAGTGAATGACAGGTACCCGATAGTGTCAGTGAATGACAGGTACCCGATAGTGTCAGTGAATGACAGGTACCCGATAGTGTCAGTGAATGACAGGTACCCGATAGTGTCAGTGAATGACAGGTACCCGATAGTGTCAGTGAATGACAGGTACCCGATAGTGTCAGTGAATGACAGGTACCCGATAGTGTCAGTGAATGACAGGTACCCGATAGTGTCAGTGAATGACAGGTACCCGATAGTGTCAGTGAATGACAGGTACCCGATAGTGTCAGTGAATGACAGGTACCCGATAGTGTCAGTGAATGACAGGTACCCGATAGTGTCAGTGAATGACAGGTACCCGATAGTGTCAGTGAATGACAGGTACCCGATAGTGTCAGTGAATGACAGGTACCCGATAGTGTCAGTGAATGACAGGTACCCGATAGTGTCAGTGAATGACAGGTACCCGATAGTGTCAGTGAATGACAGGTACCCGATAGTGTCAGTGAATGACAGGTACCCGATAGTGTCAGTGAATGACAGGTACCCGATAGTGTCAGTGAATGACAGGTACCCGATAGTGTCAGTGAATGACAGGTACCCGATAGTGTCAGTGAATGACAGGTACCCGATAGTGTCAGTGAATGACAGGTACCCGATAGTGTCAGTGAATGACAGGTACCCGATAGTGTCAGTGAATGACAGGTACCCGATAGTGTCAGTGAATGACAGGTACCCGATAGTGTCAGTGAATGACAGGTACCCGATAGTGTCAGTGAATGACAGGTACCCGATAGTGTCAGTGAATGACAGGTACCCGATAGTGTCAGTGAATGACAGGTACCCGATAGTGTCAGTGAATGACAGGTACCCGATAGTGTCAGTGAATGACAGGTACCCGATAGTGTCAGTGAATGACAGGTACCCGATAGTGTCAGTGAATGACAGGTACCCGATAGTGTCAGTGAATGACAGGTACCCGATAGTGTCAGTGAATGACAGGTACCCGATAGTGTCAGTGAATGACAGGTACCCGATAGTGTCAGTGAATGACAGGTACCCGATAGTGTCAGTGAATGACAGGTACCCGATAGTGTCAGTGAATGACAGGTACCCGATAGTGTCAGTGAATGACAGGTACCCGATAGTGTCAGTGAATGACAGGTACCCGATAGTGTCAGTGAATGACAGGTACCCGATAGTGTCAGTGAATGACAGGTACCCGATAGTGTCAGTGAATGACAGGTACCCGATAGTGTCAGTGAATGACAGGTACCCGATAGTGTCAGTGAATGACAGGTACCCGATAGTGTCAGTGAATGACTGGTACCCGATAGTGTCAGTGAATGACTGGTACCCGATAGTGTCAGTGAATGACTGGTACCCGATAGTGTCAGTGAATGACTGGTACCCGATAGTGTCAGTGAATGACTGGTACCCGATAGTGTCAGTGAATGACTGGTACCCGATAGTGTCAGTGAATGACTGGTACCCGATAGTGTCAGTGAATGACTGGTACCCGATAGTGTCAGTGAATGACTGGTACCCGATAGTGTCAGTGAATGACTGGTACCCGATAGTGTCAGTGAATGACTGGTACCCGATAGTGTCAGTGAATGACTGGTACCCGATAGTGTCAGTGAATGACTGGTACCCGATAGTGTCAGTGAATGACTGGTACCCGATAGTGTCAGTGAATGACTGGTACCCGATAGTGTCAGTGAATGACTGGTACCCGATAGTGTCAGTGAATGACTGGTACCCGATAGTGTCAGTGAATGACTGGTACCCGATAGTGTCAGTGAATGACTGGTACCCGATAGTGTCAGTGAATGACTCGTACCCGATAGTGTCAGTGAATGACTGGTACCCGATAGTGTCAGTGAATGACTGGTACCCGATAGTGTCAGTGAATGACTGGTACCCGATAGTGTCAGTGAATGACTGGTACCCGATAGTGTCAGTGAATGACTGGTACCCGATAGTGTCAGTGAATGACTGGTACCCGATAGTGTCAGTGAATGACTGGTACCCGATAGTGTCAGTGAATGACTGGTACCCGATAGTGTCAGTGAATGACTGGTACCCGATAGTGTCAGTGAATGACTAGTACCCGATAGTGTCAGTGAATGACTAGTACCCGATAGTGTCAGTGAATGACTAGTACCCGATAGTGTCAGTGAATGACTAGTACCCGATAGTGTCAGTGAATGACTAGTACCCGATAGTGTCAGTATATTACCTGTACCCGATAGTGACAGTATATTACCTGTACCCGATAGTGACAGTATATTACCTGTACCCGATAGTGACAGTATATTACCTGTACATGATAGTGACAGGGAACTACTAGTGCCTGATAGTGACAGGGAACTACTAGTGCCTGATAGTGACAGGGAACTACTAGTGCCTGATAGTGACAGGGAACTACTAGTGCCTGATAGTGACAGGGAACTACTAGTGCCTGATAGTGACAGGGAACTACTAGTGCCTGATAGTGACAGGGAACTACTAGTGCCTGATAGTGACAGGGAACTACTAGTGCCTGATAGTGACAGGGAACTACTAGTGCCTGATAGTGACAGGGAACTACTAGTGCCTGATAGTGACAGGGAACTACTAGTGCCTGATAGTGACAGGGAACTACTAGTGCCTGATAGTGACAGGGAACTACTAGTGCCTGATAGTGACAGGGAACTACTAGTGCCTGATAGTGACAGGGAACTACTTGTGCCTGATAGTGACAGGGAACTACTAGTGCCTGATAGTGACAGGGAACTACTAGTGCCTGATAGTGACAGGGAACTACTAGTGCCTGATAGTGACAGGGAACTACTAGTGCCTGATAGTGACAGGGAACTACTAGTGCCTGATAGTGACAGGGAACTACTAGTGCCTGATAGTGACAGGGAATTACTAGTGCCTGATAGTGACAGGGAATTACTAGTGCCTGATAGTGACAGTGAATTATTAGTACCCGATCGTGCATTACCAGTACCCGGTCGTGCATTACCAGTACCCGGTCGCGCATTACCAGTACCCGGTCGCGCATTACCAGTACCCGGTCGCGCATTACCAGTACCCGATCGCGTATTACCAGTACCCGATCGCGTATTACCAGTACCCGATCGCGTATTACCAGTACCCGATCGCGTATTACCAGTACCCGATCGCGTATTACTAGTACCCGATCGCGTATTACTCGTACCGAATTGTGTACCTGACAATGAATTGCTAGTACCTGATAGTGATAGTGTATTACTAGTACCTGACAATGTATTACCAGTACCTGATAGTGTATTACTAGTACCTGATAAGTGGTAGTGTATTACTAGTACCTGATAGTGATAGTGTATTACTAGTACCTGATAGTGAATTACCAGTACCTGATAGTGATAGTGAATTACCAGTACCCGATAGTGATAGTGTATTACCAGTACCCGATAGTGATAGTGTATTACCAGTACCCGATAGTGATAGTGTATTACCAGTACCCGACAGTGATAGTGTATTACCAGTACCCGACAGTGATAGTGTATTACCAGTACCCGATAGTGATAGTGTATTACCAGTACCCGATAGTGATAGTGTATTACCAGTACCCGATAGTGATAGTGTATTACCAGTACCCGATAGTGATAGTGTATTACCAGTACCCGATAGTGATAGTGTATTACCAGTACCCGATAGTGTATTACCAGTACCCGATAGTGTATTACCAGTACCCGATAGTGTATTACCAGTACCCGATAGTGTATTACCAGTACCCGATAGTGTATTACCAGTACCCGATAGTGTATTACCAGTACCCGATAGTGTATTACCAGTACCCGATAGTGTATTACCAGTACCCGATAGTGCATTACCAGTACCCGATAGTGCATTACCAGTACCCGATAGTGCATTACCAGTACCCGATAGTGCATTACCAGTACCCGATAGTGTATTACCAGTACCCGATAGTGTATTACCAGTACCCGATAGTGTATTACCAGTACCCGATAGTGCATTACCAGTACCTGCTTGCGTGTCTTGGTAGAACACTCCTCCAGTGTCTCAGCTGCCTGTAATTTACCCTGCCTGCGGTACAGCGCCCCCAGGCTCTTCAGGGTGGTATTGACAGTAGGACTGACAGGAATTAAGTACATGTCAACATCATGTCATCATTAAACCACAATGTTAATATAATTTAAAACACTGAGTTCTGTGTATTTATCTCCCACTCAAATTAAGTTTAATACTAAGCCTCACCTGTCAACTTTGCAGGCCTTGTACCAGCTCCCATACTCTACACAGGGACTAGCTTCCTTCCTCTTCCCCTGAGAGAGAGAGTGGGAGCAAGAGAGAAAGAGATAAGAGAGAGCGGAAAGGCCGGGAGAATAGAGGGGCAGTTAGCAGCAGTAGACATTAATTATAACCTTATTATAAAGCCTCCTCTATTATTAATACATGAATATTCTCCATCTTTATCTCAGTCCTATTGGTCTACACATCCATCAGAGTTCATAAGCTGCCATTAACAGGTAGGACCATAGTTCAGATCAGTCATACTGCAGCTACCTTGCTCTCCTCTCTCTCCTCCGCATGCATCCAGATTGGCTTGTTGTCATCTGCAAGAGAAGAGGATGAAGAGAGGAGGGGATGAGTGGCACAATTTTATTTGTATATTCATATATTTTGTTTCACGGACCAGAACCATATATCATACTTTATGAACAGTTTACCACACGTATACCATATGTTATGAACCATATACCATACGGTATGAACAGTATACCACACGTATACCATATGTTATGAACCTTATACCATATGTTATGAACCTTATACCATATGTTATGAACCTTATACCATATGTTATGAACCTTATACCATATGTTATGAACCTTATACCATATGTTATGAACCTTATACCATATGTTATGAACCGTATACCACACGTATTCCATATGTTATGAACCATATACCATACGGTATGAACAGTATACCACACGTATACCATATGTTATGAACCATATACCATACGGTATGAACAGTATACCACACGTATTCCATATGTTATGAACCATATACCATACGGTATGAACAGTATACCACACGTATACCATATGTTATGAACCGTATACCATACGTTATGAACCGTATACCACACATATACCATATGTTATGAACTGTATACCATACTTTATGAACCGTATACCACACATATACCATATGTTATGAACCGTATATCACACATATACCATATGTTATGAACTGTATACCACACGTATTCCATATGTTATGAACCTTATACCATATGTTATGAACCGTATACCATATGTTATGAACCGTATACCATATGTTATGAACCGTATACCATATGTTATGAACCGTATACCATATGTTATGAACCGTATACCATATGTTATGAACTGTATACAACACGTATACCATATGTTATGAACCATATACCATACGTTATGAACAGTATACCACACATATACCATATGTTATGAACCGTATACCATATGTTATGAACCGTAAACCATATGTTATGAACCGTATACCATATGTTATGAACCGTATACCACACATATACCATATGTTATAAACTGTATACCATATATTATGAACCGTATACCACACGTATACCATATATTATGAACTGTATACCACACATATACCATATGTTATGAACCGTATACCACACGTATACCATATGTTATGAACCGTATACCACACATATACCATGTTATGAACCGTATACCATGTTATGAACCGTATACCATACGTTATGAACCGTATACCACATATACCGTACGTTATGAACCGTATACCATATGTTATGAACCGTATACCATACGTTATGAACTGTATACCACACATATACCGTACGTTATGAACCGTATACCATATGTTATGAACCGTATACCATACGTTATGAACTGTATACCACACATACACCGTACGTTATGAACCGTATACCATATGTTATGAACCGTATACCATACGTTATGAACTGTATACCACACATACACCGTACGTTATGAACCGTATACCATATGTTATGAACCGTATACCACACATATACCATATGTTATGAACCGTATACCACACATATACCATATATTATGAAGGTAAGGTAGGGAATTTAGGACGCAGCCCTAGTTTGTCAGTGAGTGTTGTGTTAATGTCCACTGTAAGACTGCTGGTCGTAGGAGACTCACTGTTGACTGATCCAAACTCCTTCTCATGTGCTCTGGTTAGGATCTCTTTGTACAGGGACTCAGCATCCTTGAACTTCCCCTGTTTGAGGTAGCATGTAGCCTAGAGAGATGAGATGAAACCTCAAATGGTTTGATGTGAAAATACAACTCAATTCAATACACAAGCCAATAAATGTAACAATACCAAGATCGCAAAAAAACAGTCTGTTCAACTTGAATAAACTTGATTAAATCTCTCAGGGGGAATTCATTACTGTAAATGTAGCTCTTCAACCCTCTACTACAATGTCTAGCCCCCCTCTCCCTCCCTCCCTCCTCACCAGGTTGTTCTTGGTCTTGGCTACGTTGGGGTCATCAGCCCCCAGTTTGGACTGGTAGATCTCCAGGGCTTGTCTGTAATAATATTCCACCTCCTCGTACTTTCCCTGGTTCTGACACAGCAGGGCCAGGTTGTTCAGCTGCTTGGCCACATCAGGGTGGTACTTCCCCAGGACCTGAACACACAACCATTTAAATACTTTACCTACAGGAAAGGACAAGTCATACGTATGGTTTCACTTGTGAGTTATCATGGGCTATGAATTTATCTGACCACATGACCTAACCAGGAAGAACTCTAATGATCCATACCTTCTCTCTGATCTCCAGGGCTCTCTTACAGAGGGGCTCAGCCTCCTTGTACTTTCCCCTCTTCCCGTAGAGCACAGCCAGGTTGTTGAGAGTGGCGGCTACCGCAGGGTGGTCCTTCCCCAGGGTCTTCTCTCTGATGGCCAGGGCATCGTTCAGCAGGTGGGCTGCCTCTTTGTACTTGTTCTGGTCCCTGGAACAAAACAGCACATCATGTTAAAAGATGAATACATGTGCTACCTGTAATTAATCATAAGTCTTCAGCCAGCTATTCATCTGAGCAAGTATCTAAAACTATCCACACATCCATCCATCCTACGCACACACACACACCTGTAGACCAGGGCCAGGATGTTGAGCATGGTGGCCACGTCAGGGTGGTCGTGTCCGGAGGTCTTCTCCAGGTCCTCCAGGGCCTGTTTGCAGAGGGGCACGGCCACCTCGTACCTCCCCTGGGAGGCGTACTGGATCACCAGGTTGTGGAGGGTCCTCAGGCGGGCCGGGATCTCATAGCCACCCTGCTGGGCCGCCACCTCTCCGCTGGGCTGGGCTGGAGGGGAAACACAGCGGAGAAGGAGGGGGGAGGGGAAACGTTAGAGGGAGAGCTGGAAGTCTCATTCTTGTTACATTGCTCCAACTGGACTTTATTCAATTTGTCAATCGGCATTTGGGAATGAAAACCTGTGACATTATCAACGTTAGTGCTCTGCTACAGCTGATGATGTCACAGGGTTGGGTTCTCTATTTCTCTCCTACAGGTGTTGACTACAGTCTCTAGGTTGGACACATAGTAAACATATTAAGATTTTCTTTAAACGATGTTGACTTCAATAGGGTAGGGGGCAGCATTCGGAATTTTGGATGAAAAGCGTGCCCAAATGAAACTGCCTGCTACTCAGCCATAAAAGCTAGAATATGCATATAATTAGTAGACTTGGATATAAAACACTCTGAAGTTTCTAAACTGTTTGAATGATGTCTGTGAGTATAACAGAACTCATATGGCAGGCAAAAACCTGAGAAAAAAATCCAACCAGGAAGTGGGAAATCTGAGGTTTGTAGTTTTTCAAGTCATTGCCTATCGAATATACAGTGTCTATGGGGTCATATTGCACTTCCTAAGGCTTCCACTAGATGTCAACAGTATTTAGAACCTTGTTTGATGCTTCTACTGTGAAGGATGGGGGAATGGGAGCTGAATGAGTTAGAGGTCTGCCAGAGTGGCATGAGCTGACCACGCACGTTCACGTGAGAGTTAGCTAGCGCTCCATTGCATTTCTACAGACAAAGGAATTCTCCGGTTGGAACATTGAAGATTTATGATAAAAACATCCTAAAGATTGATTCTATACTTCGTTTGACATGTTTCTACGAACTGTAATAAGACTTTGACTGAACTTTCGCCTGGACATGCCTGCGCATCGTGAATTTGGATTGTGTACTAAACGAACAAACAAAAAGGAGGTATTTGGACATAAATTATAGACTTTATCGAAAAAAACAAACATTTGTGGAACTGGGATTCCTGGGAGTGCATTCTGATGAAGATCAAAGGTAAGTGAATATTTATAATGCTATTTCTGATTTCTGTTGACTCTACAACATGGCGGATATCTGTATGGCAGCTCAACCGTTCGCTGCCTGCACCCGCACGCCCGACTAGCATCACCACCCTGGACGGTTCCGAACTAGAATATGTGGACATCTATAAGTACCTAGGTGTCTGGCTAGACTGCAAACTCTCCTTCCAGACTCATATCAAACATCTCCAATCCAAAATCAAATCTAGAGTCGGCTTTCTATTCCGGAACAAAGCCTCCTTCACTCACGCCGCCAAACTTACCCTAGTAAAACTGACTATCCTACCGATCCTCGACTTCAGCGATGTCATCTACAAAATAGCTTCCAATACTCTACTCAGCAAACTGGATGCAGTTTATCACAGTGCCATCCGTTTTGTTACTAAAGCACCTTATACGACCCACCACTGCGACCTGTATGCCCTAGTCGGCTGGCCCTCGCTACATGTTCGTCGTCAGACCCACTGGCTCCAGGTCATCTACAAGGCTATGGTAGGTAAAGTGCTGCCTTATCTCAGTTCACTGGTCACGATGGCTACACCCACCCGTAGCACGCGCTCCAGCAGGTGTATCTCACTGATCATCCCTAAAGCCAAAACCTCATTTGGACGCCTTTCCTTCCAGTTGTCTGCTGCCTGCGACTGGAACGAATTGCAAAAATCTCTGAAGTTGGAGACTTATCTCCCTCAACAACTTTAAAAATCTGCTATCCGAGCAGCTAACCGATCGCTGCAGCTGTACATAGTCCATCTGTAAACTACCCACCCAATTTACCTACCTCACCCCCATACTGCTTTTATTTATTTACTTTTCTGCTCTTTTGCACACCAGTATCTCTTCTTGCACATGATCATCTGATGATTTATCACTCCAGTGTTAATCTGCTAAATTGTAATTATTCGATTTATTGCCTACCTCATGCCTTTTGCACACATTGTATATAGATTCTCTTTTTCCTACCATGTTATTGACTTGTTTATTGTTTACTCCATGTGTAACTCTGTGTTGTTGTCTGTTCACACTGCTATGCTTTATCTTGGCCAGGTCGCAGTTGCAAATGAGAACTTGTTCTCAACTAGCCTACCTGGTTAAATAAAGGTGAAATAAAAATAAATAAAAAATGGCTTGGTTTTGTGTCGGAGCGCTGTACTCAGATTATTGCATGGTGTGCTTTTTCCGTAAAGTTAAAAAAGAATCTGACACAGCGGTTGCATTAAGGAGAAGTGGATCTAAAATTCCATGCATAACAGTTGTATCTTTTAGCAATGTTTATTATGAGTATTTCTGTAAATTGATGTGGCTCTCTGCAAAATCACTGGATGTTTTGGAGGCAAAACATTACTGAACATAACGCGCCAATGTAAACTGAGATTTTTGGATATAAATATGAACTTTACCGAACAAAACATACATGTATTGTGTAACATGAATTCCTATGAGTGTCATCTGATGAAGATCATCAAGCGTTAGTGATTCATTTTATCTCTATTTTTGCTTTTTGTGAATTTTTGCTTTCTGTGTTTTTCTGTGACTTGGCTCTGACCTAACATAATCGTTTGGTGTGCTTTCGTCGTAAAGCCTTTTTGAAATCGGACACTGTGGCTGGATTTACAACAAGTGTATCTTTAAAATGGTGTAAAATATTTGTATGTTTGAGGAATTTTATTTATGGGATTTCTGTTGTTTTGAATATAGCGCCCTGCAGTTTCACTGGCTGTTGACGAGGTGGGACGCTAGCGTCCCACATGCCCTAGTGAGGTTAATCATTTAGACTTGTGGGATTCCCCTATATTGTCCTCTTCTTTATCAATTAATCAATCAAAACACTCAATCATCATCATACCCTGTCCCTGGTCGTCATCGTTGGGGAACAGGTCGTCCAGGCTGTCTTTAGACGTCTCCCCTGCAGCCTTCTCCTCAGACTGTGACACGTCGTCGTCAAACTTCTTGATCTGGTTCATGAACTCTAGGTGCTTCTTCTCCTCCTCCAGCTGGGCAACACTCTGCTCACTACGCTGCAGCTTGTGCTGGGGGGAGAAGAGGAGAGGGGAAGAGAGGGGAAAAGGGGGGAAGAGAGGGGATAGGAGTGTGAGGGAGGTGAAGCTCGACAAATGTTTTGCTTTGGAAGGGTTTAAAATGATAGCATACTCCAAAATCTAAATTGACGAGATGAGCCCACACCATTGACGGTGTACGCTGGGACATGGACTCAAAACGTTTTAATCACTTTGGGTCTAGACACATCTGAAAACCATTGATAGTAGAGTGAATTACCAGTGCAAGCAGTATGTAGTGATATGCTGTACACGTACCTGTGTTCCTGCCAGCTCATCTCTTAACCACTGGTTCTCCTGACACAGTCGTCTGACCTGGGCTCTTAGCTTCTGTTTCTCTGACTCCACAGCACTCAGGTGACCCGACAGGGCAATGATCACCTGGGGAGAGGGAGGGAGGGATGGAAGGAGGGGTTAACCCTCTAGAGTCTAAGCCAGGGGGGTTCTACTAAGTTATGGAATTCTTATAAGGACCCATTTAGGTATCCCCCAAAAAATAGTCATACAGACATATCTCATGGTCTGACAAACACCGCTGTAGCTCTGCTACCTTTCACCGCAGATGCGGAAGGCCGATATCGACGATTGAGACACAGCCCATGCAACAACAAAAAAAGATATCTCTAGCTTAGACAGATATTTATGGGGATCTATATTATGCTAATTCGATTTCCGCAGGGCCACCGAAATTGATTCAAGAGGGTTAATTGAAGGAAGAGAGAAAGCTTTGAGAATGTTTTAGTTTCTAAAGAGTAAGCGGCTAGCCTTGGGGTGATGATCACCTGAAGAGAGGGACTTTGCTTGATCTATTTAACCTTTATTTATCGAGGCAGGTCAATTAGAAGCCAACTCATTTTAAATGACAACCTGGCAAATAGGGGGGATGGATTATATACAGGAAAGCTTTGATAATGTTTTGGTTTCAAAGGGGGGGTAGTGGTAGTCTGGGGATGCTTGTGTATAATATTTATTTAGTGGGTGTTTATTTCTGTTCTATTTTACACAAGTGTGTAAAATATGTACAAGTGTGTATTAATAGATGGTATAATTGGAAAAGTTTTTTTTGTTGCATATCCTATTATCAATGGAGACTGAAGCGATTAGGGTAAGTGCCCTGCTCAAGAGCACAGACAGATTTTTCACCTTGTCGGCTCGGGCATTCGAAGAGCAACCTTCCGGTTACTAGTCCAACGATCTAACCACTAGGCTACCTCACATGACTGACTGCCTTGTTGTAACCTATTCTGAGACCAGTGCAAAGAACGTCCTCTTTGGAGGACATTAATATATTGTTCTATTCTACTCTATTCAAAATAAGGTGGGGATGTGAAGGAGTGAATTGAGTCGGAGGGAAAGCTTTGAATGTCTTTTGGGACGTTCTTTTACGCATTTCATGTTATATCAGTCCATCAGTGTCTCAGACAGATTCCCACTGGCACCTTCCTACAGGAAAAACAACTCCCATATTATCTATAATTCAACGTCCGCTCTTTCTATAGAAGACATTATTCTAAATAAATCCCCTAAACCGGAGTAGTAAGCATCTTCCAATCAACCCCTCTCCTTTCTCCCAATTCTCTTTCTTCTCCCCCCCCTCACTGAATCCCTCAACCCCTTCTTTCCCCCACATCTCTCTCCTACCTGTGCCTCTCCCAGGCCTAATTCTATGGCCTCCAAGCTCTTCCGCAGCAGGCCTGACTTCTCCTGGGCAGCAGGTGGCTGGGTGCAGTCCAGCAGGGACGTGAGGAGCTGGGCATGCTCCCCTCTGAGTGTCTCCAAGCCCTGCATCACAGTCTTTGTGTTGAGCACGATCTCATCCTGGGTCAGGCGCTCCAGGGCCTCCTCGCTGCGTGGGTACACCATGGTGGACATAACCTGAGTTCACACACTGGAGGGGAGAGAGATTAGTTTTGAGTTAGCATATTCTTGTTCAAAGCTCTTAGAATCAAGGTTAGTTAGAGGAAAAGCCATCTAATCATATTACAAGACTCAGAAAAAAAATTATGTCCGATTATGAGATTATTTCAAGGATGAACATTAGAGGAACAAAATCCCTCCGAGAGATTTTGTTCACACATAACTGTTCAGTCTGTTACCAACAACCAATCATGCCACAGCTCATTCCTCTGTTCCAATGGGACTCGACTCTTTTGAGCTTGAATAAATCAATGAATGAGCTGTAAGCATTTCAGTTACAAAGCTATTCTATACATAGTTTGCGTGGCACTGCCCTTATAGTCAATCTATATCGCGACAGAACAGAATTGACTAAATGGAATCATGGAAATTAAAGACACGCATCGTCGCGGATTTATAGCTGGACCGAGCAGAAATGCGCGACTCCGCGACTTCTCCTCCACTGTAGACGCGCACCTGTTCTCCTCTCGCGCCGCCAAGAGGCCCTCGCCCACACAATCACCTCCCTCCTCCCTAATCCATTGACTGCAATGCACCAATATGAGCGATCCCGTAATTTCCCATCCGATTGCCACAACTAACACATCTTTTAAACGCTGTATGGAACGTTTGGCAATTTGCAACTCTTGTTGTCGAGCCATCTTACTGTCAATAGTAGCCTAGTATATGGACCAACACACTTTCGGAATCGCCCCTCTCACAGGATGACAACAAATGAGAGAGAGGATCAATGAAGGAGATCAATAGAGCAGAGCATTACAAGGAAATAAAATACATTCAGTATTTTGAGAGACCTAATCTATTATAAGATATTGGCCTATATCATGCAAAGAATGATAGGCCTATATGTCACACACAGGCTCGTGTCCTACAAAAAAACACTCCGACATGTTTGTAAGCATAGAGGTAGGTTTGAGGCCCAGAACGAAATATGCTACTGCAAGGGCTTTCTGCAATGGATGCGGTCGTGAGAGGACAGTACAAAGTATCTATGCTAATTCAATGAGGACCATAACAATTTCCCAAACACTTAAAATAAGCGATGACTCGTCGAAACAATGTAGCGAACCAAGGCGAGCTCGATTGGCAACATAGTAGATAGAACGTTGGTGATATCACGAGCCTGGTCTGGGAGAGGAGCACAGGTATGATTTAGTAACCTAACTCTCTCAAATGGACGTCAAAATATAAGCCAATACAATTCATATACTGTTAAAAATATACTGAAAAACCTCGTATTGACTCCCAATCCACACGTTACCTTAATCGAAACGGTTCTATTTCCCCCAAGACAAGTGCGCTGCCCCCGGCTACCTCGAGCTCAAACAAAGCACGGCCGACTGTTGTGATGCTCCACTTCCATCCCTTTTTGTAAAAGTGGGCGACGCTCCTGAACGACAATGATAACGGCAATGACAACAGCAAGGCTGAGGAGATAACGTTACCGATATAAACCTGCGCTTATATAAAGATTGACGGTATAATATCACAGTTTTTTTAATTATACGTTTTCTACAGCTAAGCAAATTGTTAAATGTAGTCAGGTAACTTAACAAAAGGGAGTCTTTGCACCACGATAAACATTACGTTATTTACCTTCTCTCTCCCCAGTCCGCCCGCCGGTTAAATCCTGATGACACGTTACTCGGCCTGCTGCACTATAAAAATAGCCCACAAAACACCACTGGCTTTAATCCCGCTGTATAAAGTCGCTGCGGTCTAAAAGCTTGCAAATTCCAAGCAATACATTGTAACCAATTATGCTAGCATCGCTGGCTGGCTAGCTAATGAATTCGAGCCTGCCACGAATTAGCCTAGTCAATGTTGTCGTCTTCCGTAACTTGAACCGGAGCAGCGCTCAAAATACAGGAACACTATTTGCTGTGAGTCGGCATCGTTCTATCCATCCTCAGAAGTTGTTTTAAAGATAGTCTGGGACTGGTACGCTCTCTCACAGTTTGAGAAGTGTGTTCCAAGGATGACAGTCGCTACCCGAAAATGGCTGTTGTCCGAATTCTCCCACAATCCACAGCCTCAGCCCTGGCGCTATGACATCACCGCCACCCGCCCCCCAACGAGAGGAGAAGGGGCATGGTGTTGAGGCAGTATTCCTTTTCTTCATTCTAATGTAGACATATATTAGGCTATATAGAAGGCATGATTTTCATGTTTTTAAAATGTACTGATAGCCACACTCCAACACTCAGACATAATTTACAAACGAAGCATTTGTGTTTATTGAGTCCGCCAGATCAGAGGCAGGAGGGATGACCAGGGATGTTCTCCTGAAAAGTGTGTGAATTGGACCATTTTACTGTCCTGCTAACCATTCAAAATGTAACGAGTACTTTTGGGTGTCAGGGAAAATGTATGGAGTAAAAACGAAAACATTTTATTTACGAATGTAGTGGAGTAAAAGTAAAAGTTGTCAAAAATATAAATATTAAAGTACAGATACCCCAAAAAACGACAGAAGTAGTACTTTAAAGTCTTTTTACTTAAGTACTTTACACCACTGTCTAGAGATGCCCAAAAAAAACTTGAACTGAACTTAAATTTATAAAATAGGTTATGTTAATTCCTAGATTACTTTCAAATTAATGAATGAAAATACACCAGAGGACATAAAAATCAGGTGTATTTATTTAAAAAACAAAACAATGAACAGTTCCACTTTTCCATCGCACAACATAAACATAAAAAAGCAGTACTACAAAAGATTTCAAATAAAAAACAAGGACTAAGATACATTACAGAAGTACATTTGTTTTGTATGTACAAGCATTATTATTGTTTATAGGCAAAAGGCAAAAAAGCTGCTGAAGAAACAATGGCATGTGCAAAAATACTCTCCAAATCCACAAGCGTTAGAATCCTCCCCTCAAACTACTAGCTACCAAGCATAACTATGGTCTATGCAGTGTT
The DNA here is from genome assembly GCF_029448725.1 of Salvelinus fontinalis. Taxonomy (NCBI): domain Eukaryota; kingdom Metazoa; phylum Chordata; class Actinopteri; order Salmoniformes; family Salmonidae; genus Salvelinus; species Salvelinus fontinalis. The sequence continues at coordinate 20,321,767 of NC_074700.1, read as the reverse complement.
ACACAAAAAACGATTCCCTTCTGTGATAGGCTGCTATGTTACAAGCAGGGAGATCCTTTCAAATGGGTTATATTAGAAGCAAAGCTTGTGGAATCCTGGCAGAGACTCTAGATCTTACGGTTTGTTCTAGATCTCTCACTCCATTTGTTCTGAAACACATTGTGATGATAGAGGAGAGGAAGGAGATTATTGATCATTTAAGGGATTTATTAATAGATCATATTGTTCTTCCCCTTCACTAGGGACAGGTGTTTTTCAGGATCATGTGACCTGATCAGGAAGTCTGGGCCCTGGTTATAGGTTTAGACCAAAGACGGTGGATAAATGAAGATATCTTATGTGATAGCAGCTGGGTCTGGTCTACTTAGTTAATTGACTGTATATGAACCAGAAAAAATGAGGGAGCGGGATGTCTTGCTTCCTCTTCCGTCTCTGGTATAGACTATAACCAGGGCCCAGAGTTGTTCTAAGTCACATGGTCAGGAATAACTGCTGTCCTTAGGTTCTGACTGGAAGGAGTACAGCTACGACCGGAAGTTACTTTTTCGTAGCAGGTTAGGAGAAATAAGCAGCAGGTTAGGATAATTAAAGTGGCAGATTAGGATACTTAGGTTAAGGTTAGGAAAAAGGTTAGGATTAGCTCAAATTTTCTCCTAACCTGCTACGAAAAGTAACTTCCGGTTGTAGACTATACTCCCTTTAGTCACAACCCTGTCCCTATACGTTAGTCATGAAAACCATCACAGCAACCACAGGTCAGTACAGCTAGATACACAGGTTAACACACAGCAGGTAAAGTTAGAGACGACAGTCAACAGGAAGAATAGGCCTAGAGAAGGTAGGAAAAACAACATGTAAACGGAGAGACCGGAGAAAGACAGAGACTGAACCGTGAACAGGGGGAGAGGAGAGGCAGAGTAAAACAGTGCAATGTTTCATGGTAACATCATCTTTTTCTAACATTGAAATCAATTATTTTGGAACAAGAATCATTATTTAAAGTTTTGTTTTGTTGTTGTCACCAAAAACACTGAACACCTATATCTACACCCTCTCGTCAGCTTGGCTGTTATATCCATGTAACAGACATTTTTGGCAGTGATTTTTTTTAGTCCCTTTCGTTGAATACTTATGATTCCCCTATGAAGAGAAAGCAGTTCAAATAGAATCATATCTTACACTCCTTATTATTCTAATAACACGCTACAAGGCAAAGAGCAGTTGGAGCTCTGGCAGTAGATGTCGCCCATAACGACTGATTCAGGGTCAGGTAGTTTTAACTCCTCCTAATGGTTATGGATAGAACTGGAGGGCATGGTAATCTGATCCTAGATCTGTGGTTAAGGAGACACATCTACACATCATACGCCCCTCCCATAGATACAACCATGTACATAACATACATAGATACAGTCTCAGTTAAAAGATGAGAGTCCAAGTCCAGATGAAGATATGGGTCTGGGTCTAGCCCTTGGCTGGTGGGCAGTGACACGTAATAAGAGCAGCAGAGTTTGATGGTCTGCTTTCAATAGTGCCACTGCCCTGGCCATATCTCTCTTTGGTACTCACAAGGGAAGTTGCACAAAGTATCCAAGCTCACAGGTTACAAAGTTACAAGGTCAACTGACTATGGAGTTTGGAGAGAGATTACACCCGGGTCTCCCGGGTGGCGCAGTGGTCTAGGGCTGAGTCTCTTGGTTCACGCCCAGGCTCTGTCGCAGCCGGCCGCAACCGGGAGGTCCGTGGGGCGACGCACAATTGGCATAGCGTCGTCCGGGTTAGGGGTTAGGGAGGGATTGGCCGGTAGGGATATCCTTGTCTCAGTATGTAAAAATAAAAAAATGTAATAACATTTATGCACTCTACTGTAAGTCGCTCTGGATAAGAGCGTCTGCTAAATGACTATTAAAAATGATTATGGTGTGTTTGTGTTCAAGAACAACAGAAAATGCTCTAGTGAAGTAACAGCTGGTTCTGGGCTATAAAAAGGGTTTCATTTGTAAATTAACAGTCAGCTATCTCTCCTGCTATCAATTTTTCTCTCCCGAATTAAATGAGACATTCACTGATAAAATAGGTTTAAAACTTCCAAAATGGAGTGTTCCTAAATAATGAAGCTTCTGATGACAGCGAGATCAAATAAATGAAGACGCAATCAATGAATATTATCTGCATTCAAATGAAGTTCAGGGGATATCTCCAATGATTGTTGGAAATGCATCCTCGTACTGTGAAATCTTTGCATGCTATCATTCAGACTTATTTGTGGAACATGCATAGCTGTGTATTCATTCTCAGTGAGTTTGAAGGCCTTGGTGCAAAACCCTTCCTTTGTAAGAGCCTCCCCCCAAAGAGAACAGGGCCAGATATTGAGTTAGTTACACGAGATGTTGACGTCACTACTGAGAAACCTTCTACCTCCAAATGACCATGAAAATCATTATAATAACAGCAAAATTGGACACAATGGCATTATAATACATGACATTGGTCATAATACTTTACACTGCACAGGTAGGGTTAGGGCTACAGTTTAGGTGACACAGAGCTACGTTACTCACGACAGCTCAGCGCTCATTTTAGATGCCAAGAGGACTAGTGTGTTGCTTAGAACACATCGTCGTTTAATACAATCAAGAGAACAATGCTGACAACAATAACTGATTGATAAAGAGACAAGCCTTACAGACAGCAGTAGAGTTTGGACAAACAGTGAGCTCTGAATTTGGAGGACTGGACTGGACTGTGCTGTTCACAGAAAGTTACAATGTTGTTTACAACATCAAAGCGGAACGTTTACATTTTTTACTCTTTATATGCATATCATATCAACGTATATCATTGGTGAGAAAAAAGCTTTTTCTTGTATTTAGGGAGCAGGAAAAGCATTGCTACTCTAGGTGTTGTCTGTTGTTTGTTCCATTTCTCATGCACAGTTCCCCTCCATACCCCATAATAACCATGGCATTACTGTTAACACAATATGATGCTCTTGTTATAACTGGCACGTGGGTGGTGGAGTTTACAGCATGCAGGTCTGGGTTAGAGCACGGAGTGACAGTTGGCAGGTTCAATGTGATAAGAGAATGACCTGGTCAGGGTTAAAGGGTCAGGGGTTCATAATGGGAGTTATTCGTGGGGTTGCATCTCATCGTTACGGTTAGTTGAACGGCAGTTAGTTATCTTGTGCTGTGTTCCCCTCATACACACACCACACTGGGAGAGAGGGGCATTTTAATTCATTAAAGTGACAAGTAGCGTTCCACCCATTCCCTCCATCCCTCTTTCCCTCCTTCCTTATAGAGAAATAAGACAAATATAGAAAAAACGTCCAGCCCCTCAACCCTCCATCGTGATTGACCAATACAAGTGCCATGGCGTTCTGAGAGGCGGGGTCTGTGTGCGTAGGTGGGACGGTACTGGGTGAGGCAAGGGGGCCAAGGGGGAGGGGTAAAGGGTGGACCCTAGGAGGGGGGTTTGCTGTAACCAAACAGTCCAACAGGGAAGTACTTGACGTGTGTGGGCCACTGGGCGGCCAGTTGGAAGAACTTGACGTCGTTCCACTCCACTCCGTCTATGGACACTGCAGGGACACACACAGGGAAGGAGACACAGCTAAGTATGGCTGTTGTTCAGACAGAGAACACTTGGGCTGTGTCCGAAATGGCACCCTATTCCCTATATAGTACACTACTTTTGACCAGGGCTATTCCCTATATAGTGCAGTACTTTTGACTACAGCCCAATGAGCCCTGTACAGGGAATAGGATGCTATTTCTGACGCACTCTTAGAGACACTTAAGAGGTCCATTAACACGGCCCATTCTCCATTTCCTACAACATCCCCAATAAATCATGTTTCCCTCACCCCGCCCTCTCTCCACCCTCACCCTCACCCCACCCCACCCTCACCCTGCCCTCACCCCACCTTCTCTCAGCCCTCACCCCGCCCTCTCTCCACCCTCACCCCACCCCACCCTCACCCTGCCCTCACCCCACCTTCTCTCCGCCCTTCCCCCACCCTTCCCCTGCCCTCTCTCCACCCTCTTTTTTACTCATTCTAAAGGTTTCGCATCCAGAGAACCATTATCATTTCATCTCCCTTTCCCCCAGCACCTCTTACAGTTTCTCTTCCGCCTCCTCCTGTTTTCAGAGATTCCTCTACAGTACACCTTCACTGGATCATCCCTCCCTCCCTCCCTCCCTCCCTCCCTCCCTCCCTCCCTCCCTCCCTCCCTCCCTCCCTGTGTTATGTTGCTGTACCTTTCAACATGGTATGATGCTGCTTGGCAGAACAGATGAGTCTGCTGATGGCCTCGATGACCTGGCTCTTAGAGTCTACGTCTTTCTCCTTCGGTTTCTTACCCAGGAAGATGGTGGGAACTACAGAGAACGAGAGAGAAAGAGAGCGACATCGAGAGAGAGAGAGACAGAGTCAATCTTCATAACAATACAATTCAATGCATGGAAGAAAGAAAACCACAACTAGAGGGCATTCCACTTCCTGTCTCCGTATTAAAAACTGTTCTAATGCTGAATGACTTTGCTTGTGTATTATAAAATAAATGGTATTTTAAAACTCTTTACCCTTCTTGTTCTTCTCCTTGGTGACCACCGTCATGGCCATGGTGCTGACCTGGGCCTGTGTCTCACTGATGCCCCCTCCTGGTAGCCTGCTGACCTGCAGGGACCTGAAGGCACTCTTCAGGGTGTTCTTACCTCCCGTGTCACGCCGTTCCCCATCACGTCGCTTCTCCGCCAGCGATGCCAGCCAGTAGTCCACCTGCAGCCCGATGGTGTCCACACCATGAGGCATACTGGGGCTCCTGGGACAGGAAGGGGAGGGGCCGGAGGCAGGAAAATGTGGGGGTTAGGGTACAATGCAGGAAAGGGGAAATTACGGAGGTTCTTGGTTAAAAATGCCAAAAGGCTGTGTTGTTTGGGAGGTTTAGGTATGGGGTATTTAGTGACAGAGCAGGTTATGGATTCAGGGGCATACATGTCAAACAGCGCATCAACCATGACCCTGAGTCGGGCCACGCCACAGAGGACAGTAGAGTCTGTTACAGCACCAAACTCCATCACAATGATGGGCTATAACACTAGAACCTGCTGATGTTGCTGTGTTTGTTTTTATCTGTGGTCAGACTTGACTTTCAGCAGGACAGACAAGAAGGGAACAGAATGAACCTGAGACGGATTATCTGATCTGTTTTGAGGAGAAAAGGGACTGTTGGTAATATTTCTCTCTCTCTCTTTAACTCTCTGTCTCTCTCTCTCCATCCCTCTCTCTCTTTGTCTCTCTCTCTCTAACTCTCTAACTCTTTCTCTCTCTAACTCTTTCTCTCTCTCTAACTCTTTCTCTCTCTCTAACTCTTTCTCTCTCTCTAACTCTTTCTCTCTCTCTAACTCTTTCTCTCTCTCTCTTTCTCTCTCTCTCTTTCACTCTCTCTCTAACTCTTTGTCTCTCTCTCTCTCCATCCCTCTCTCTCTCTTTACCTCCCTCTCTCTCTCTTTCCTCTCTCTCAGAGTTAGGCAACACTGTCAGGTCCTTGGGGGCCACAGGGTATACTGTCTATTGGTATACTGTCTACTGTCTTTCGTTCCTATCATTGACTTAGACATAAAATATGTGTCCAAACTCTATCTGGCACTTAAATGATCCATTCATGATTGCCCAGAAAGAGAAGAGAAAACATAGCAACTGGAATAATCCTCTAATAAGACATGGAAGACTACAGCCACGCCAGGGGGTTGCAGACCTACCCCTGTACTGCCAGAACACTGCCCATGGAGGGAGAGGAGGGGGGAGTGGCAGCCTCTTTGATCAGCCCAGCGGGAGAGCTGTGGGAGGGAGGGGACGTAGAGGGAACAGCAAGGCTCACTGCCACACCCTCTTCTGTGTCTCCTAGGCAACCTTAAGGGCAAGAATAGATGACGGTGAGATACATGTTATTATTTGTTTCAAAAAAATATATATACACTACCGGTCAAAAGTTTTAGAACACCTACTCATTCAAGGGTTTTTCTTTATTTTTTACTTCGTTTTACATTGTAGAATAATAGTGAAGACATCACAACTATGAAATAACACATATGGAATCATGTAGTAACCAAAAAAGTGTTAAAAAAAATGAAATATATTTTAGATTTGAGATTCTTCAAATAGCCACCCTTTGCCTTGATGACAGCTTTGCACACTCTTGGCATTCTATCAACCAGCTTCACCTAGAATGCTTTTCCAACTATCTTGAAGGACTTCCCACATATGTTGAGCACTTGTTGGCTGCTTTTCCTTCACTCTGCGGTCCAACTCATCCCAAACCATCTCAATTGGGTTGAGGTCGGGGGATTGTGGAGGCCAGGTCATCTGATGCAGCACTCCATCACTCTCCTTCTTGGTAAAATAGCTCTTACACAGACTGGAGGTGTGTTGAGTCATAGTCCCACTAAGCGCAAACCAGATGGGATGTCGTATCGCTGCAGAATGCTGTAGGAGCCATGCTGGTTAAGTGTGCCTTGAATTCTAAATAAATCACAGTGTCACCAGCAAAGCACCCCCACACCATCACACCTCCTCCTCCGTGCTTTATGGTGGGAAACCACGCATGCAGAGATCATCCGTTCAACCACACCACGTCTCACAAAGACACAGTGGTTGGAACCAAAAATCTCACATTTCCACCGGTCAAACGTCCATTGACCGTGTTTCTTGGCCCAAGCAAGTCTCTTCTTATTATTGGTGTCCATTAGTAGTGGTTTCTTTGCAGCAATTCGACCATGAAGGCCTGATTCACGCAGTCTCCTGTGAACAGTTGATGTTGAGATGTGTCTCTTACTTGATCTCTGTGTAGCGTTTATTTGGGCTGCAATTTCTGAGGCTTGTAACTCTAATGAACTTATCCTCTGAAGCAGAGGTAACTGGGTCTTCCTTTCCTGTGGCGGTCCTCATGAGAGCCAGTTTCATCATAGCGCTTGATGGTTCTTGAAATTTTCCGGATTGACTGACCTTCATGTCTTAAAGTAATGATGGACTGTTGTTTCTCTTTGCTTATTTGAGCAGTTCTTGCCATAATATGGACTTGGTCTGTATACCACCCCTACCTTGTCACAACACAACTGATTGGCTCAAACGCATTGAGAAGGAAAGAAATTCCACAAATGAACTTTTAAGAAGGCACACCTGTTAAAACTTCTTATGGCTGAGATCCCGTTAACGGGATCAATATGACAACAGCCAGTGAAAGTGCAGGGCGCCAAATTAAAAACAACAGAAATCTCATAATTAAAATTCCTCAAACATACAAGTATTTCACACCATTTTAAAGATACACTTCTTGTTAATCCCACCACAGTGTCCGATTTCAAATAGGTTTTACAGCGAAAGGACCAGAAACGATTATGTTAGGTGAGTGCCTATTCACAGAAAAACACAGCCATTTTTCCAGCCAAAGAGAGGAGTCACAAAAAGCAATAATAGAGATAAATTAATCACTAACCTTTGATGATCTTCATCAGTGTCACGTTCCTGACCTGTTTTCTGTTGTTTGGTATGTGTTTAATTGGTCAGAGCGTGAGTTTTGGGTGGGTACTCTATGTTATGTGTTTTCTATGTTGGGTTAATGGGTTGCCTGGTATGGCTCTCAATTAGAGACAGGTGTTTGGCGTTTCCTCTGATTGAGAGTCATATTAAGGTAGGTTGTTTCACATTGTTTGTTGTGGGTGGTTGTCTTCCGTGTCTGTGTATGTTGCGCCACACGGGACTGTTTCGGTATGTTTGTTCGTTCGGTTTTTGTGTAGTCTGTTTTCCCTGTTCGTGCGTTCTTCGTGTTACATGTAAGTTCTTACGTTCAGGTCAGTCTACGTTGTTTTGTTATTTTGTAATCCTTCAAAGTGTTTGTTTTCGTGTTTCGTCGTTTGCTTTAATAAATCATTATGTATTCACAACCCGCTGCATTTTGGTCGAATCACTACTCCTCCTTTTCGGATGAAGAGGAGGAGGAATTCCGTTACAATCAGATGACACTCATAGGACTTCATGTTACACAATACATGTATGTTTTGTTCGATAAAGTTCATATTTATATAAAAAAATCTCAGTATACATTGGCGCGTTATGTTCAGTAGTTCCAAAAACATCCTGTGATTTTGCAGAGAGCCACATCAATTTACAGAAATACTCATCATAAATGTTGATGAATATACAAGTCTTATACATGGAACATTAGATAAACTTCTCCTTAATGCAACCGCTGTGTCAGATTTAAAAAAAAAACTTTACCGAAAACGCAAACCATGCAATAATCTGAGTACGGCGCTCAGAGCCCAAAACAACATCCACCATGTTGGAGTCAACAGAAGTCAGAAATAGCATTATAAATATTCAATTACCTTTGATGATCTTTATCAGAATGCCCTCCCAGGAACACGTTTTTGGTTACTACATGATTCCATATGTGTTATTTCATAGTTTTGATGTCTACTTATTCTACAATGTAGAAAATAGTAAAAATAAAGAAAAACCCTTGAATGAGTAGATGTTCTCAAACTTTTGACCGGTAGTGTATATGTCAGAAAATAGACATGCTTTTTGGAAGATATATCTTTAGAGGTAACAAAGTGAATGTCTTTATTGCTTTTAAACCACCTACCAGTAGAGGATGGACCAGGCTCAATCAGACCAACCTTCACCACCTGAGAGACATGACAACATCCTGTTACTGCAACATCAGGAAAAACACCTCATATTCAAACACCTTAAATCAGCTGAAGAGTTCCTATAGAAACTCAAGGGTAGCTCTATGGAAGAGGCCACAGAGAGAACTAGGCGTTTGGTTTGTACACATACCCCAATGAAGGGAATGAACTTCTGGTAGGAATCTTCATCGTGCCTGGAGAGAGAGAGAGAGAGAGAATGTTTTATATGGGTTTTAATGAAATACCATCTTCTGGTTAAGGTATGTGTTACACCCTGACAGTGTGTGTGTGTGTTTGTGTGTGTGTGTTTTACCACTCACGTCCTGTGTTTACAGGTAAGCATGGCCTCAGCGATGGGCAGCTGGTGTGTGACTGTGGCGCCGCTGATGTACTGAGAGATCCTACCTGCCACGTCCAACTGGACTACAGTGCAGGGAAACAGGAAGACAGGTCAAAGGTTAGAGGTCACTGGTCAGAGGTCAGGCCCTTTGTGCTAACTTCATGTATCCAGATCCAGTGTGTGTTTACCTTTCTGTGGGGGTTCAGAGTGGATGAACACGTCTCCCCACGCCCCATCTAAGAATGCAGAGCTGTAACGGTTGTCTAGGGCACCCAGGTACTTAGCAACAGGATGACAGCCTATGAGAGAGAGAGAAGGTTCTATTTTAGTGATCAGCCTGACGACAACAACTCTTTCATACATTAACAACCCATCGCCACGCCGGTCACCATGGATACCGACGGCCATGTTGTTTGTTTCACCTAGGGGCACCACCAGGAACCTCAGGTGGCTGAGCCAATCAGAGGTCTTGCTGGCCAGCTGGGTGACGAAGAACTGCAGGATGGCACTGAGGTAGCTCTGACTGCCCACCACTGCCACCTTGACTGGCCTGGGCATGGACGAGTTACAGTTACAACTGAGAGGGAGAGAGAGGGGAGATGGTTAAAGATAATCACTGACGTATTACAGCCTTAAAAACTCAGGACTTCATGAACCCCATACAAAGGGAAGAGGGATGGAGGGAGAGAGAGGAAAACAGAGAAGAAGAAGAAGAAGAGTGGGAGAGAAGCAGGAAAGAAAGAGGAAGATAAAGAGAGGGAGATGGAGGCAGAGAAGTGGAGAGAGAGGATAAAAGAAAGGATACAGGAAAAAGTGAAAAGCAAAGATAGCGACAGTGGAATAAATGAGCGAAGAGAATCAACTGAATATTGTCTGTGACTGTGAGTTCTGAGATCTAAATATTTCAGAGACAGACAGATTAACAGATCATACAAAACGTGTTAGGTCCGACAGACTCACAACTTGGTGTGTGTGCGTCCATGCGTGTGTGTGAGACTCACAACTTCTGGATGCGTGTGAGGACAGCAGAGAGCACCGCCTGGATCTCAGCTCCTGAACACGTACACACCACCGGGTGCCTCTGTACCTGCAGCTGCTCTACCACGTACTGGAACACACACACACACACAAACACACTTAGAGAACTGCGGCAACATACAAGTTTGTTCTGATGCAACATGCCCACTCCCACACAGTTGTTACCTGGCCCTGCCAGTCGGTGCCATTGACCAGGATGAGACTCTCAGGAAGAGCAGAGTCAGACAGCAGGACATGGTTTAGCTGATCATACACCGCCTTCCTCAGGACCTACACCCACACACCCACACCCACACCCACAGCACACACGCAAACACACAGCATGCACACAAACACGCAGCACGCACCCACACACACAGCACACAAACACACACCCACAGCACACACGCAAACACACAGCATGCACACACACACACAGCACACTCACACACACAGCACGCACCCACACAAACATGAAGTGGAACAGTTTCTTATTAGATGACTCATAAAAACATACATAATTTCTTCACGTCGTCATGGGTACATTTATGTGCTTTATTCAGACAAGAAGAAGAGATCAAGAGTGAGAGGAAGAGGGAGAGAGACAAGCTTTGTTTCTTGGCGTATAATGTGCAGTGTTTTTTACATAATGTGCAGTGTTTTTTACATAATGTGCAGTGTTCTTTACATAATGTGCAGTGTCTTTTAAATAAAATGTGCAGTGGCATCCTAAAACTAGTTCTGACAACTGGAACTATAGGACCCCTTGCTGTAAGAGCTGTGTGTATATATGTTACTATACTTGTGAGAACCAGAAGTCCGGTCCTCACATGTAAAAAGGCTATTTTAGGTTTAGGGGTTAAGGTTAAGGTAAGGATTAGGTTTGGGGGTTAAGATTAAGGTACGGGTTAGGTTTGGGGGTTAAGGTTAAGGTACGGGTTAGGTTTGGGGGTTAAGGTAAGGGTTAGGTTTGGGGGTTAAGATTAAGGTACGGGTTAGGTTTGGGGGTTAAGGTAAGGGTTAGGTTTGGGGGTTAAGATTAAGGTACGGGTTAGGTTTGGGGGTTAAGGTAAGGGTTAGGTTTGGGGGTTAAGGTAAGGGTTAGGTTTGGGGGTTAAGATTAAGGTACGGGTTAGGTTTGGGGGTTAAGGTAAGGGTTAGGTTTGGGGGTTAAGGTAAGGGTTAGGTTTGGGGGTTAAGATTAAGGTACGGGTTAGGTTTGGGGGTTAAGGTTAGGGTAAGGGTTAGGTTTAGTGGTAAAGGTTAAGGTAAGGGTTAGGTTTAGGTTTAGGGGTAAAGGTTAGGATAAGGGTTAGGTTTAGGGGTTAAGGTTAAGGTTAGGTTTAGAGGTTAAGGTTAGGGTAAGGTTTAGGGGTAAAGGTTAGGGTAAGGGTTAGGTTTAGGGGTTAAGGGTTAGGGGTAAAGGTTAGGGTAAGGGTTAGGGGTTAAAGTTAGGATTAGGTTTAGAGGTTAAGGTTAGGTTTAGGGGTTAAGGTTAGGGTAAAGGTTTAGGGGTAAAGGTTATGGTAAGGGTTAGGTTTAGGGGTTAAGGGTTAGGGGTAAAGGTTAGGGTAAGGGTTAGGGGTTAAAGTTAGGGTTAGGGGTTAAGGTTAGGGTAAGGGTTAGGTTTAGGGGTTAAAGTTAGGGTTAGGTTTAGGGGTTAAGGTTAGGGTAAGGGTTAGGGGTAAAGGTTAGCGTAAGAGTTAGGTTTAGGAGTTAGGGTTAGGGTAAGGGTTGAAGTTAGTGTAAGGGTTAGGTTTAGGGGTTAAGGTAGGGTTAGGTTTTGGGGTTAAGGTTTGGGTAAGGGTTAGGTTTAGGGAAAAAATGATTTTGAACGAGAATCAATTGTTGGTCCCCAAAAAGTCCTCACAAGTATAATAAGACGTGTGTGTGTGTGTGTGTGTGTGTGTATATGTGCGTGTGTGCATATGTGAGAGTGTGACATTCTCTAAATAAGGGTTAGAGTTAGTATGTTTGAAGAGCATCAATGAAAGTTTACATATACCCGTATGAACATATATGTCTAAGAATATGTGTGTGTGTGTGTTACCTGTGAGCTGTGTCCCAGTTCGGGGGACCTCTCGCTGTCAGAGATGTTGGTCTTCGCTCCTTCACTGATTGGTTTAGACAGCTGCCTCTCCTTCATAGGAGTATTGCTCTGTCTCTTCTGTTTGGGGGTGTGGCCTCCGCCGTCCAACCTGAGGGGGATGTTTCAACTCCAAATCAACCTGTAGCCCGTAGCAACATTACCCAGAGGAGTAGGAAATGGAAAATATTCTACCTGGCCTCTTAGAGAAAAAAATTGAAAATATTTTACCTGGCCTCTTAAAGAATTTAAAAATATATATTTTACCTGGCATCTTGAGAAAAGTGGAAAATATTTTTCCTATGAGTCTGAGTTGGTGCTTGTTTGTGTTCGTTACCTGGGGGAGGGCATAGTCTGTCCTCCTTCACTCTTACTGCTCTTCAGGGGCGTACAGGGTTTCTCAGCCATCGACACCTTAATGCAGGGGCCCTCTGGAAACATCTCCTGATCGTTCAACTCCTACACACACAACACACATTAGCTCGAGTTGACTTCTACTACTACAACTACACACACACACACACACACACACACACACACACACACACACACACACACACACACACACACACACACACACACACACACACACACACACACACACACACACACACACACACACACACACACACAGGCCAATATATTTGTTCAGATTATTTCCATATATATATTGTGTTTGCGAGACACTTAACTAGAAACAACAGCATTTCGCTGCACCTGCTTTAACATCTGCAAATCTGTGTACGCGACCAATAAACTTTGATTTGATTTGGAGTCTCACCAGTGTGTCTGTCTCAGAGAGGGCCTCTACCTCCAGGTTACGACTGTGAGAGTGTTTCATCTGCTCCCCCTGCTGGAGACACACAGGAAACAGTCACACCTCACCTGCAGGGAATCTCAATCCTTCAGTCTCTCCCCCTTACTCTAACATCCCTCTCCTCTGTCTCCATTCTGTTTATAACCCATCTACAAGATGTTTCTCCCTGCCTTCCTCCCTCTCTCCTCCTCCTCCCTCCCTCTCTCTCCCCTCTTACCTCCCTCCCTCTCCCTCTCTCTCTCTCCCCTTCCTCCCTCTCACTCCCCTCCTCCCTCCCTCTCCCCTCCTACCCCCCTACCTCCCTCTCTCCTCCTATCTCCCTTCTTCTCTCTCTCTCCCCTCCTCACTCTCTCTCCCCTCCTACCCCCCCTACCTCCCTCTCTCCTCCTATCTCCCTTCCTCTCTCTCTCTCCCCTCCTCCTCTCTCTCTCTCCCCTCCTACCACCATCTCTCTTCCCTCCTACCCCCCCTACCTCCCTCTCCCCTCCTCCCTCCCTCTCTCCCCTCCTATCTCCCTCCCTCTCCCCCCTCCTCTCTTCCTTCCTGGCTCTCTCCACCCTCTCCCCCCGGACGCTCTATCTCCCCCACTCTCCCCACCTCCCTCCTTCTCTCCCCTCCATCTTACTTACAGGGTTGAAGCAGGCGTCACGCCCCAGGCTCCCCCCTCTGCTGTTCAGACTGGTGATCTCTGTCTGAGAGCTGGACTGAGACATCCCCTCAAAGAACGGCCTGGATGGCCACACACAGAGGAGCAATACATGTTAGCACAGATTGAAACACTTTTCTGTCACATTTTTAAACCAATCACGTACACCGTCCCCTAATCTATCAAGATCTAATGATCAAGACATAATGCCAAGTTCAACCGAAGATTCTGAATCCATTTCACCATCCATCTATTCATTTGATTACCAGTGTTCATAAACATACCAGTGTTCATAAACATACCAGTGTTCATAAACATACCAGTGTTCATAAACATACCAGTGTTCATAAACATACCAGTGTTCATAAACATACCAGTGTTCATAAACATACCAGTGTTCATAATCATACCAGTGTTCATAAACATACCAGTATTCATAAACATACCAGTGTTCATAATCATACCAGTGTTCATAAACATACCAGTGTTCATAAACATACCAGTGTTCATAAACATACCAGTGTTCATAAACATACCAGTGTTCATAAACATACCAGTGTTCATAAACATACCAGTGTTCATAAACATACCAGTGTTCATAAACATACCAGTGTTCATAATCATACCAGTGTTCATAAACATACCAGTGTTCATAAACATACCAGTGTTCATAAACATACCAGTGTTCATAAACATACCAGTGTTCATAAACATACCAGTGTTCATAAACATACCAGTGTTCATAAACATACCAGTGTTCATAAACATACCAGTGTTCATAATCATACCAGTGTTCATAAACATACCAGTGTTCATAAACATACCAGTGTTCATAAACATACCAGTGTTCATAAACATACCAGTGTTCATAAACATACCAGTGTTCATAATCATACCAGTGTTCATAAACATACCAGTGTTCATAATCATACCAGTGTTCATAAACATACCAGTGTTCATAAACATACCAGTGTTCATAAACATACCAGTGTTCATAAACATACCAGTGTTCATAAACATACCAGTGTTCATAAACATACCAGTGTTCATAATCATACCAGTGTATTCTCAATAACAGTAGAATGTACTGTCATTTCTTGACCAGCAGAGGGGGCAGCATACTGAGGTACAGTAACTGGCCGTTACTGCACTTCCTTTGTGCTTGTTTTCTCTGTTCCTAAGTCCCTTATATGGGAATGTATACTCCACACAAAGACTCAGGAGCGTTGATTCCCCTATAGGCCTCTTGCATATACATCAACTGACTGTTTGGGTTAGGCGCACTGCGGGTTCTGGCTGTATGTGGCACCATAACAGCTACCTGAGTTTAGGTTTGGGTGTGCTGAGGATGCTGTCTGTCTCCTCCATCTCTGGTCCGCTGTCAGAGGGGTTGTACATCTCCAGACTGTCATACAACTCATCTAAATCCTCCTCCACTTCCTGGATCTGTTCTCTAGAGACATGCTCCAGACCAAAACCCACCTACACACGCACGCACGCACGCACACATAAACACACGCACAGGGGCATTAGCAGTGATCAAATACATGGATACACACACACACATGCACACACAAACCTATAGGGCTCTCAGTTGTGCTACCACATCTCCAGCACTGCATAGTACACTGCATAGTACACCAACACCTTCAATTACAATGATACTTTGTGCACTAGGCACAGAAAAGGTGTTCAGAAATGAGTGAAGGAAGCAAAACAGAGAGGGGGGAAACCGGCACGTGTATGTACAAGATAGAGAAAGTAATAACTGAAAGTTTGAGTCTTGACACATTTTACATCTCTTAGTCTCAATAAGTAAGAGAGAGAGAGACAGAGAGAGAGAGAGAGAGAGAGAGATAGAGAGATAGGAGAGAGCGAGAGAGACAGAGAGAGATAGAGAGCGAGAGAGAGAGATAGAGAGAGCGAGAGAGAGACAGAGAGAGATAGAGAGAGAGATAGAGAGATAGGAGAGAGCGAGAGAGACAGAGAGAGATAGAGAGCGAGAGAGAGAGATAGAGAGATACCTACCTCATCTGAAACTTTGAATCTTTTCAGCAGGGCCACAAACTTCTGCTTGATGTTGGGTTGCTGTAAAAGAGACCAGGATGATTTCCGCTGAGTCAAGTGTTCTGTCTAATGACCCACAGAAACTTGACTTAATGGATAACTGTCTAACAGCCACCTGGGCCGTCCCTCCCTGTTTCAGCCCCTTTCCTATTGTTGGTGCCTATTGAATAGGACCCTGTGTAATCGTTGCGTGTTGGTGGCAGGAAAGTCAGGCGCAGGAGAACGAACTAAACCGGGTTGTTTAATAAATGCTAATAAAACTCTAAAAACCAAAATGTACAAAATAACAAAAGTGGGTACAAAACCCGTCACACACCAACATAATACATGCACATCACATACAAACAAACAATCTCCGACAAGGACATGAGGGAAAACAGAGGGTTAAATACACAACATGTAATTGATGGGATTGGAACCAGGTGTGAAGGAAGACAAGACAAAACCAATGGAAAATGAAAAATGGATCAGTGATGGCTAGAAGACCGGTGACGTCGACCGCCGAACACCGCCCGAACAAGGAGAGGGGCCGACTTCGGCGGAAGTCGTGACACCCTGTCTACAAAGACAGTAATAAATATCAACTGGACTGCAGGACTAGAAAACAGATCAGTTGAGGTGGCTAATGCTAATGCTGACGATGACGATGATGAAGATCATTATTAAATTGATGTTGGATAGTGTACAGTGTGATGTGTCATTCAGGGGATATTACAGCCATGGCCTATTTCTGCGCTGTCTGCTGGCCGCAGGTGGTGTGACTGGGGAGTAGTGTGTGTGTGTGTGTGTGTGTGTGTGTGTGTGTGTGTGTGTGTGTGTGTGTGTGGTTATCCACAGGCGGTGTTGTTAGGGAGCAGTGATGACAGACAGCCCCACCGTGACCTTCACAGGACAAACCCATTAATAACCCTCAGACAGATTCCCTCCCGCTGTCACACACACACACACACACACACACACACACACACACACACACACACACACACACACACACACACACACACACACACACACACACACACACACACACACACACACACACACACACACACACACACACACACACACACGCACACACACACACACACATAACATAAATACAGCAAAGATTTATACACACCCCTGATACACTGCCCTTGTCACTACAAATCGCTGCTTCACCGCAATTTACTGAGCTGCCGACAAGTGTGTGTTAATCGGTTTTGGCCGCGTGTGTGTATATGTGTGTATGTGTGTGTGTGTGTGTGTGTGTGTGTGTTTTGTTTGCGTGGGTGATTGGGTAAATTGTCTGAATTGTCTGTTTTCCTCCCGGGACACTGGCTGACTGAGGAGAGGGATGGAGAGAGACGGGGATAGAGGGAGAGGTTGACTGAGGAGAGGGATGGAGAGAGACGGGGATACAGGGAGAGGTTGACTGGGGAGAGGGATGGAGAGAGACGGGGATACAGGGAGAGGTTGACTGAGGAGAGGGATGGAGAGAGACGGGGATAGAGGGAGAGGTTGACTGAGGAGAGGGATGGAGAGAGACGGGGATACAGGGAGAGGTTGACTGGGGAGAGGGATGGAGAGAGACGGGGATACAGGGAGAGGTTGACTGAGGAGAGGGATGGAGAGAGACGGGGATAGAGGGAGAGGTTGACTGAGGAGAGGGATGAGAGAGACGGGGATACAGGGAGAGGCTGACTGAGGAGAGGGATGGAGAGAGACGGGGATACAGGGAGAGGTTGACTGAGGAGAGGGATGGAGAGAGACGGGGATAGAGGGAGAGGTTGACTGAGGAGAGGAACGGAGAGAGACGGGGATACAGGGAGAGGTTGACTGAGGAGAGGGATGAGAGAGACGGGGATAGAGGGAGAGGTTGACTGAGGAGAGGAACGGAGAGAGACGGGGATACAGGGAGAGGTTGACTGAGGAGAGGGATGGAGAGAGACGGGGATACAGGGAGAGGTTGACTGAGGAGAGGAACGGAGAGAGACGGGGATAGAGGGAGAGGTTGACTGAGGAGAGGGATGGAGAGAGACGGGGATAGAGGGAGAGGTTGACTGAGGAGAGGGATGGAGAGAGACGGGGATACAGGGAGAGGTTGACTGAGGAGATGGATGGAGAGAGGGGATAGAGGGAGAGGTTGACTGAGGAGAGGGATGGAGAGAGACGGGGATACAGGGAGAGGTTGACTGAGGAGAGGGATGGAGAGAGACGGGGATAGAGGGAGAGGTTGACTGAGGAGAGGGATGGAGAGAGACGGGGATAGAGGGAGAGGTTGACTGAGGAGAGGGATGAGAGAGACTGGGACAGAGGGAGAGGCTGACTGAGGAGAGGGATGGAGAGACTGGGATAGAGGGAGAGGTTGACTGAGGAGAGGGATGGAGAGACGGGGATACAGGGAGAGGCTGACTGAGGAGAGGGATGGAGAGACGGGGGATAGAGGGATAGGTTGACTGAGGAGAGGGATGGAGAGAGGGGATAGAGAGAGAGGCTGACTGAGGAGAGGGATGGAGAGAGGGGATAGAGGGAGAGGCTGACTGAGGAGAGGGATGAGAGAGACTGGGACAGAGGGAGAGGCTGACAGGAGAGGGATAGAGAGACAGAGATAGAGGGGAGGATGAGAGGAGGAGGAGGGAGTGAAAGGGTTTCTCACTCTAGTGATGGAGGTGTTAGAGGTGAGCTTCCGTCTAGGCTTTTTCTTCCTCACCTCATCCTCTTCATCATACAGATACTGAGAGAGAGAGAGACAGAGACAGTGAGAGAAACAGAAAGACAACGAGACAGAGAGAGACAGCAAGTGAGAGAAACAGCGAGAGAGAGAGAACATGAAATAGAGAGACAGAGAGAGACAGAAAGAGAATGAGAGAGAGACAGAGAAAGAGCGAGAGAGTTATTAAGAGCATCACACACACAGCGATCTCCAGGTTATTTATACCACATTGACCGTGACCTCCTTCCCTTTATCCTTTCACATCTCACTGGTCCTCTCCTTCATTCCTGACCCCTTCCATCCCTCCTATCACTCTATTCCTCTGTCCTCCCTGAGCCGTGCCCCCGTCCCTGAGCCTTGTCCCCCTCCCTGAGCCTTGTCCCCCTCCCTGAGCCGTGTCCCCCTCCCTGAGCCTTGTCCCCCTCTCTGAGCCTTGTCCCCCTCCCTGAGCAGTGTCCCCCTCTCTGAGCCTTGTCCCCCTCCCTGAGCAGTGTCCCCCTCCCTGAGCAGTGTCCCCCTCTCTGAGCCTTGTCCCCCTCCCTGAGCAGTGTCCCCCTCCCTGAGCAGTGTTCCCCCCTCTCTGAGCCTTGTCCCCCTCCCTGAGCCATGTCCCCCTCTCTGAGCCTTGTCCCCCTCCCTGAGCAGTGTCCCCCTCTCTGAGCCTTGTCCCCCTCCCTGAGCAGTGTCCCCCTCCCTGGGCAGTGTCCCCCTCTCTGAGCCTTGTCCCCCTCTCTGAGCCTTGTTCCCCTCCCTGAGCCGTTTCCCCCTCTCTGTGCCTTGTCCCCCCCCCTGAGCAGTGTCCCCCTCCCTAGCAGTGTCCCCCTCTCTGAGCCTTGTCCCCCTCCCTGAGCAGTGTCCCCCTCTCTGAGCCTTGTCCCCCTCCCTGAGCAGTGTCCCCCTCCCTGAGCAGTGTTCCCCCCTCTCTGAGCCTTGTCCCCCTCCCTGAGCCTTGTCCCCCTCCCTGAGCCGTGTCCCCCTCCCTGAGCCTTGTCCCCCTCTCTGAGCCTTGTCCCCCTCCCTGAGCAGTGTCCCCCTCTCTGAGCCTTGTCCCCCTCCTTGAGCAGTGTCCCCCTCTCTGAGCCTTGTCCCCCTCCCTGAGCAGTGTCCCCCTCCCTGAGCAGTGTTCCCCCCTCTCTGAGCCTTGTCCCCCTCCCTGAGCCGTGTCCCCCTCTCTGAGCCTTGTCCCCCTCCCTGAGCAGTGTCCCCCTCTCTGAGCCTTGTCCCCCTCCCTGAGCAGTGTCCCCCTCCCTGGGCAGTGTCCCCCTCTCTGAGCCTTGTCCCCCTCTCTGAGCCTTGTTCCCCTCCCTGAGCCGTTTCCCCCTCTCTGTGCCTTGTCCCCCCCCCCTGAGCAGTGTCCCCCTCCCTAGCAGTGTCCCCCTCTCTGAGCCTTGTCCCCCTCCCTGAGCAGTGTCCCCCTCTCTGAGCCTTGTCCCCCTCCCTGAGCAGTGTCCCACTCCCTGAGCCGTGGCCCTCTCCCTGAGCAGTGTCCCCCTCCCTGAGCCGTGTCCCCCTCCCTGAGCCATGTCCCCCTCTCTGAGCCTTGTCCCCCTCCCTGAGCAGTGTCCCCTTCTCTGAGCCTTGTCCCCCTCCCTGAGCAGTGACCCCCTCCCTGAGCCTTGTCCCCCTCCCTGAGCATTGTTCCCCTCCCTGAGCCGTGTCCCCCTCTCTGAGCCTTGTCCCACTCCCTGAGCAGTGTCCCCTTCTCTGAGCCTTGTCCCCCTCCCTGAGCAGTGACCCCCTCCCTGAGCCGTGTCCCCCTCCCTGAGCCGTGCCCCCCCCCCCCGACCTCCCGTCCAGTTATCTCTGCTTCACACAGGACTAGACAAAGACACACACACATACCTGGCCGTGGTCGTCACTGCCCTCCTGTTCTGATGAGAAGCTCTCCTCCTCTTCCTCAGAATAGTTATCAATGTCTGGAGAACGATCTGAGAGAGTGAGAGAGAGAGAGAGAGAGAGAGAGAGAGAGAGAGAGAGAGAGAGAGAGAAGAGAGAGAGAAGAGAGAGGAGACAGAGAGAAGGAGAGAAGAGAGAGAAAAGAGAGAGAGAGGAGAGAGAGAAGAGAGAGAAGAGAGAGAGAAGAGAGAGAGAAGAGAGAGAAGAGAGGAAGCAGAAATGATTAATAATCATTGACGTTGGACAGAATTCTAACAGAGTTCATCATCCTTCATCAACCCTAAACACAGAGGGAGAGAGGAAAAGACAGAGAGAATGAGATAGTAAAAGAGTGATATCAACAAGATGGAGTATGTAGCAGAGAGAACGAGAGAGAGAGAGGTCTTACCAGACATCTTGGCCTTGGGTCCCTCGTGGTCGATGGGCTGGCTGGAGAGGGAGTAGACCCTGACCTCTGCCACGGGTACAGAGGCCTCCTTCAACTGGCTGTGGAGCCCCAAAACCTGGGCCCCCTCACTGGGGTGCTGCATCACCTGGCGAACAGGAGGGGGGAGGGGGAGAAGAACCAAGTAAAGACAGGAGGGAAGACATAGAAAGAGAGATGGGGATAAAAGAGGAGGATAGAGTAGAAAGAGAGATGGGGAGAGGCGTTTAAAAGAGAGAGAGAAAGAAAGAGAGGTTAGCAGGAGATAGTAGGAGGGCAAACAGACAAAGAGCGGAAAAAGAGATGAAAACATATATCAGAAGGCTGTTTCACTGGACTGATTCTCAGAGCATCTGTCTAGTCAGCATCCTCTGTCTGATGGTGTCTCTCCCTGCAGTCTGGTCCCAGTCGGCTGTGTTAAGTCTACACACACAGCCAGGAGTCACACAACATGCAGCTCTACACCACAGCTGTTTTGTCAACATTCAAACACACTGAAATAGCTTTGCCTAGAATGTGTCAGAGTGACATTGAGAGTGAGTTGCAGTGACAGTGTTGAAGTCACAGGGAGGTGACAGTGTTGAAATCACAGGGAGGTGACAGTGTTGTAGTTACAGGGAGGTGACAGTGTTGTAGTTACAGGGAGTTGACAGTGTTGTAGTTACAGGGAGGTGACAGTGTTGTAGTTACAGGGAGGTGACAGTGTTGTAGTTACAGGGAGGTGACAGTGTTGAAATCACAGGGAGGTGACAGTGTTGTAGTTACAGGGAGGTGACAGTGTTAAAGTCACAGGGAGGTGACAGTGTTGTAGTTACAGGGAGGTGACAGTGTTGTAGTTACAGGGAGGTGACAGTGTTGTAGTTACAGGGAGGTGACAGTGTTGAAGTCACAGGGAGGTGACAGTGTTGTAGTTACAGGGAGGTGACAGTGTTGTAGTTACAGGGAGGTGACAGTGTTGTAGTTACAGGGAGGTGACAGTGTTGTAGTTACAGGGAGGTGACAGTGTTGTAGTTACAGGGAGGTGACAGTGTTGTAGTTACAGGGAGGTGACAGTGTTGTAGTTACAGGGAGGTGACAGTGTTAAAGTCACAGGGAGGTGACAGTGTTGTAGTTACAGGGAGGTGACAGTGTTGTAGTTACAGGGAGGTGACAGTGTTAAAGTCACAGGGAGGTGACAGTGTTGTAGTTACAGGGAGGTGACAGTGTTGTAATTACAGGGAGGTGACAGTGTTGTAGTTACAGGGAGGTGACAGTGTTGTAGTCACAGGGAGGTGACAGTGTTGTAGTTACAGGGAGTTGACAGTGTTGTAGTTACAGGGAGGTGACAGTGTTAAAGTCACAGGGAGGTGACAGTGTTGTAGTTACAGGGAGGTGACAGTGTTGTAGTTACAGGGAGGTGACAGTGTTGTAGTTACAGGGAGGTGACAGTGTTGTAGTTACAGGGAGGTGACAGTGTTGTAGTTACAGGGAGGTGACAGTGTTGTAGTTACAGGGAGGTGACAGTGTTGAAATCACAGGGAGGTGACAGTGTTGTAGTTACAGGGAGGTGACAGTGTTAAAGTCACAGGGAGGTGACAGTGTTGTAGTTACAGGGAGGTGACAGTGTTGTAGTTACAGGGAGGTGACAGTGTTGTAGTTACAGGGAGGTGACAGTGTTGTAGTTACAGGGAGGTGACAGTGTTGTAATTACAGGGAGGTGACAGTGTTGTAGTTACAGGGAGGTGACAGTGTTGTAGTCACAGGGAGGTGACAGTGTTGTAATTACAGGGAGGTGACAGTGTTGTAGTTACAGGGAGGTGACAGTGTTGTAGTTACAGGGAGGTGACAGTGTTGTAGTTACAGGGAGGTGACAGTGTTGTAGTTACAGGGAGGTGACAGTGTTGTAGTTACAGGGAGGTGACAGTGTTGTAGTTACAGGGAGGTGACAGTGTTGTAATTACAGGGAGGTGACAGTGTTGTAGTTACAGGGAGGTGACAGTGTTAAAGTCACAGGGAGGTGACAGTGTTGTAGTTACAGGGAGGTGACAGTGTTGTAGTTACAGGGAGGTGACAGTGTTGTAGTTACAGGGAGGTGACAGTGTTAAAGTCACAGGGAGGTGACAGTGTTGTAGTTACAGGGAGGTGACAGTGTTGTAATTACAGGGAGGTGACAGTGTTGTAGTTACAGGGAGGTGACAGTGTTGTATTCACAGGGAGGTGACAGTGTTGTAGTTACAGGGAGTTGACAGTGTTGTAGTTACAGGGAGGTGACAGTGTTAAAGTCACAGGGAGGTGACAGTGTTGTAGTTACAGGGAGGTGACAGTGTTGTAATTACAGGGAGGTGACAGTGTTGTAGTTACAGGGAGTTGACAGTGTTGTAGTTACAGGGAGGTGACAGTGTTAAAGTCACAGGGAGGTGACAGTGTTGTAGTTACAGGGAGGTGACAGTGTTGTAGTTACAGGGAGGTGACAGTGTTGTAGTTACAGGGAGGTGACAGTGTTGTAGTTACAGGGAGGTGACAGTGTTGTAGTTACAGGGAGGTGACAGTGTTGTAGTTACAGGGAGGTGACAGTGTTGTAGTTACAGGGAGGTGACAGTGTTGTAGTCACAGGGAGGTGACAGTGTTGTAATTACAGGGAGGTGACAGTGTTGAAGTCACAGGGAGGTGACAGTGTTGTAGTTACAGGGAGGTGACAGTGTTGTAGTTACAGGGAGGTGACAGTGTTGTAGTTACAGGGAGGTGACAGTGTTGTAGTTAGAGGGATGTTTACTGAAGGTTAGATAAAGGTGTCACTGGTTACATGAAGGTTGGATAAAAGTTGAATAGAGGGTTTGCTAGAGGCTAGTTTAAATACAGACTGTTAGCTACATTTTGATTAGAGGTTGAAAAAAGGTTGAATAGAGCTTAAATGAAGGTTGAATAAAGGTTGAATAGAGATGAAATGAAGGTTGAATAGAGGTTGAATAGAGATGAAATGAAGGTTGATTAGAGGTTGACTAAAGGTTGAATAGTGACTAAATGAAGGTTGAATAGAGGTTGAATGATGGTTGAATAAAGGTTGAATAGAGATTAAATGAAGGTTGAACAGATGTTGAATAAAGGTTGAATAGAGATGAAATGAAGGTTGAATAGAGATGAAATGAAGGTTGAACAGAGGTTGAATAGAGACTAAATGAAGGTTGAATAGAGGTTGAATGAAGATTGAATAAAGGTTGAATAGGGGTTGAATGAAGGTTGAATAAAGGTTGAATAGAGATTAAGTGAAGGTTGAATAGAGGTTATGTGAGGGTTCCTACCTCAGCCATGTTGATGAGTCCCAGAGCCAGGGTCTTGTAGCCCAGGATGGTTCGGTTCTTATAACGTTTACGCCGCTGGAGCATGATCTGGAGCTGGTTGGCATCTCTCTTCAGGAAGTGGGGGTACTGTGGGGGAACACACACACACAGAGGTCAGGATTGATAAATGAGTGAAATGCGGAGCGAATCATGACCTTTCTCTTCTCGTGGTCAGCCTGTGTAATTAGGACGGGAGGGATCATTGGAGTGCTGAGTAACATTCCTGTTCTCTGACCCGTCTCTGACCCGTCTCTGACCCGTCTCTGACCCGTCTCTGACCCGTCTCTGACCCGTCTCTGACTCCAGGATATGACGGATCAGGATCACACAACCTCTTTCTAAAGCTACATTCATGAAGCGCTGCACGTCAACTTCCAATAGAAAGACCCCCGTTCCACCTACTATACTAACCCCAATGCCCATGTAGTTACAAATGACCATTTGACCCGATCAGGAAACAAAAACCCTGGCTTGAAAAACATAGTTATGAATAGACTCCATTCCTGTCTGCCGTTTGTAACCAACCAGCTATAGTATACCTACCTGTAAAGAGAAGGTGAGCTGAAGATCTGTCTCAGTCAGCCCCGCGGAAGACAACAGTATCTCATTGGACCTCAGGATCCTCTTAGAACCCTGGGAAAGAGAGGGAGGGAGGAAGGAGAAGAGGGGGGGATGAAGACCGGAAGAGAGATAGAAGAGAGCGGGAGGGAGGAAGGAAGGAGAGAAGAGGGGGGATGAAGACCGGAAGAGATATAGAAGAGAGAGGGAGGGAGGAAGGAGAGAAGAGGGGGGATGAAGACCGGAAGAGAGATAGAAGAGAGAGGGAGGGAGGAGAAGAGAGATAGAAAAGACAGGGAGGGAGGAAGGAGAGAGATAGAAGAGAGAGGGAGGGAGGAAGGAGAGAAGAGAGATAGAAGATAGAGGGAGGGAGGAAGGAGAGATCTGGTTGAGGATAATCATTGACGTACCACAGATAACTCTAAACAATCAGCCTTCATCGACCCCATACAGAGGGAAGAGGGAAGGAGGAGGACACGGGGAAACAGAGAGGGAGAAAAGAAGGGAGGAGTGAGAATGAGAAGAACAAGAGAGTAGTGACGGAGAGGAGGAAATGAGAGATGCTCGGCATTGAATAGACAGAAGAGGAGAAGAGGTAGGGAGAGAAACAGAGAGAGAGAAAGAGAGAGAATAGAAAGAGAGAGAACGAGTGAGAGAGAAAGAGAGAGAGAAAGAGCGAGAGAGAAAGATAGAGAAACAGAGAGAGAGAAGAGAAAGAGAGAGAGAGAAAGGGAGAGAGAGAGAAGAGAAAGAGAGAGAGAGAGAAAGAGAGAAGAGAGAGAAAGAGAGAGAGGAAGAAGAGAGAGAAAGAGAGAAAGAGAGAGAGAGAGAAAGAGAGAGAGAGAGAGAGAGAGAGAGAAAGAGAGAGAGAGAGAGAGAGAGAGAAAGAGAGAGAAAGAGAAAGAGAGAGAGAGAAAGAGAGAAGAGAGAGAAAGAGAGAAGAGAGAGAAAGAGAGAGAGAAAGAAGAGAGAGAGAAAGAGAGAGAGAAAGAGAGAGAAAGAGAGAAAGAGAGAGAGAGAAAGAGAGAGAGAGAAGAGAAAGAGAGAGAGAGCGATAGAAAGAGAGAGAGAGAAGAGAAAGAGAGGAGCAGTACTTGTAGTTTGACAGCGATGACCACGGAGGTGAGGTCTTTATCAAGCTCCTTCAACATGATCAGCTTCTTCAGCGTCAGGTTGAACAGCCTGGAGAACACAGGAGGAAAACACTGAGAAACATGTACAAACAACATTCTAGGAATGTGAGACTAACCACTTAAACAATGTGGTACCGAACACGTCACCGAGAAGACAGGAGGGAGACACAGGTACAAACAACATTCTAGGTTAATCCATGGTACAGAACACATTGTCACTGACTTTCCACAAGGATACTACAGAAAAACCCCATTACATCACGTCAGATGTACCATTATGGTACAGGATACACTGTCAATGGCTACTCCATTCTTACAGAGAAGGAAGGGACCTTTCATTAGATTTTCCAATTGCTATTAAAGACACAGCTGAATAAAAACTCAGAAAGGTAAGTCAACAGAGACACGCACTGCAGCTGATCAGGATGCTTCCAGAAACCCGCCAAACAAACCCATCACAACGACAGCATGTCTGACAATACCGGCCTTATTGTTTCCAAAATATTACAGCAAAGACTGTAAATGGAGGCTAGACCTCACCCACTCCCCCTCAGCCCTCCCTCCTCACACTCAGTCCTCACCCTCCACACTCACCCTCCCCACATACGCTCAGCCCTCCCTACTCAATCTCAGCCCTCCACACTCCCCCTCAGCCCTCCCTACTCACACTCAGTCCTCACCCTCCACACTCACACTCAGTTCTCACCCTCCCCACTCACCCTCAGCCCTCCCTACTCACACTCAGTCCTCACCCTCCCCACTCACCCTCAGCCCTCCCTACTCACCCTCAGCCCCCCTCCCCTCCCCTGGCTGCTCCCACACCCCTCCTCCTCCACCCCTCCTCCCAACAACTGAACAGTCCAACCAGAAGGTCAGTGTGTTGAATTATTCACCTCTGGGGCCTCGGAGGCACAACGTACACCAAAACTGTTCCAGGACAGAGAGATGGAAAGAGGGAGGATGAGAGTGGGATAGGAGGAGGAGAGAGACAAAGGGGTTGTTAGACAGACAGACAGACAGACAGACAGACAGACAGACAGACAGACAGACAGACAGACAGACAGAAAGAGACATACAGAGAAAAAGACAGACAGAGACAGGCAGGCAGACAGACAGAGACAAGCAGACAGACACAGACAGGCAGACAGACATACAGAGACAGGCAGACAGACATACAGAGACAGGCAGACAGACAGAGACAGGCAAACAGACAGAAAGAGACATACAGAGAAAAAGACAGACAGAGACAGGCAGACAGACATCAGGGCTAATATGGCCTGGACACAGGCAGGGTAATGATTGTCCTAAAGAACCAGTTAGTGGAGCCATACCCCAACCCTCTAGTCACTTTGTGTAGGTTTGAAAGGGTCAGTCAGATAAATATAAGCCATCTATAATTAGGACTGGATAAGTACATGGTAATACGAGCTACAATCTGCCCTCTGATAGGTGGAAATTATCCCGACTATTCAGATCTAGTACAACTAGGGAGTAGGGGGTAGGGTGTAGGGAGAAGGGGGTAGATAGAGGATAGGGGATAGGGAGTAGGGTATACGGATAGGGAGTAGGGGATAGGAAGCATGGAGTAGGGGATAGGGGATTGGAGGTGGGGAGAGTGGATGGATTTGTGACTGGTCATAGAAACACGGGGTTGGGATTCAGGACAGTTATGATATGGATATGGACAGGATATGGACAGGAGGTTGAGGATAGTTAGAATACTGATATGGACAGGAGGTTGAGGATAGTTAGAATACTGATATGGACAGGAGGTTGAGGATAGTTAGAATACTGATATGGACAGGAGGTTGAGGATAGTTAGAATACTGATATGGACGGGAGAGTGAGGACAGTTAGAATACTGATATGGACAGGAGGTTGAGGATAGTTAGAATACTGATATGGACAGGAGGTTGAGGACAGTTAGAATACTGATATGGACAGGAAGTTGAGGATAGTTAGAATACTGATATGGACAGGAAGTTGAGGACAGTTAGAATACTGATATGGACAGGAGGTTGAGGACAGTTAGAATACTGATATGGACACGAGGTTGAGGACAGTTAGAATACTGATATGGACAGGAGGTTGAGGACAGTTAGAATACTGATATGGACAGGAAGTTGAGGATAGTTAGAATACTGATATGGACAGGAAGTTGAGGACAGTTAGAATACTGATATGGACAGGAGGTTGAGGATAGTTAGAATACTGATATGGACAGGAGGTTGAGGACAGTTAGAATACTGATATGGACAGGAAGTTGAGGATAGTTAGAATACTGATATGGACAGGAGGTTGAGGATATTTAGAATACTGATATGGACAGGAGGTTGAGGATAGTTAGAATACTGATATGGACAGGAAGTTGAGGATAGTTAGAATACTGATATGGACAGGAGGTTGAGGATAGTTAGAATACTGATATGGACAGGAGGTTGAGGATAGTTAGAATACTGATATGTACAGGAGGTTGAGGATAGTTAGAATACTGATATGGACAGGAGGTTGAGGATAGTTAGAATACTGATATGTACAGGAGGTTGAGGATAGTTAGAATACTGATATGGACAGGAGGTTGAGGATAGTTAGAATACTGATATGGACAGGAAGTTGAGGATAGTTAGAATGCTGCCATGGACAGGAAGTTGAGGTATGGTTACAGAAGAAAGACAGGCCTGTGTAAAACAGAAGAGCCAGGACATTATAACACCAGACTGTCTGAGGGTTGATGATCAGTGTGCTAATACATCATTCTATTGATTGATTTAACCTTTATTAAATAAATTGAGGATGAATCATGAAAGATGACAAGGTAGTTTATTAAGGACATCCTACTTAGTTCCTGTTAATATTCATGATGAACTATGACCAAACATATCTATTCTATCTTTATTTAACTAGGCAAGTCAGTTAGGAACATATTCTTGTTTACAATGATGGTCTAGGAACAGTGGGTTAACTGCCTTGTTCAGGGACAGAACGGCAGATTTTCACCTTGTCAGCTTTGGGATTTGAACTAGCAACCTTTTGGTTACTGGCCCAACAGTCTAACCACTAGGCTACCGTGATTACAGTGTATAATCATAACCACTTTATGACATGGAGTATCATCAAAAATGTCCATGAAATTACAAAGTGAGCATACTAAAAAAAACTCCATCACATCAATTTGAATTACAGACAGTCCACAGTCATGAGCCAAATTCATAATAAAGTCTCTTGTATGGAGGCCCATATTCACAGTGTCTCAGAGTAGGAGTGCTGATCTCGGATCAGGTCCCCCTCTGTCTATAATAATACTAATTATGATTTAAAACGATAACTGATCCTAGATCGTTGGTCCTACTCTGAGACGCTTTGTGAATACAGGCCCTGTATGCCTAATCTTTACTACGACAGCTCTCTCCTGCTCTCTCCAAGCGTGAGACTATGTCTGCCTCTCTCATCGACTGTCTGTCTGTATATGAGGCTTCTACCTTAGAAACATCACTCACTGATAGCATACCCCAACTATCAACTCTCTCTCTCCCTCGCTCTCTTTCCCTTCTCTCTCTCTCTTTCCCTTCTCTCTCTTTCTCACTCCCAATCTCACTCACCCATCTCTCTTCCCCCTCTCTCACTCTTTCCCTCTCTCACTCTCCTTCTCCCCCTCTCTCTCTCTCTCCTTCTCCCCCTCTCCTTCTCCCCCTCTCTCTCTCTCTCTCTCTCCTTCTCCCCCTCTCCTTCTCCCCCTCTCCTTCTCCCCCTCTCTCTCTCTCTCCTTCTCCCCCTCTCCTTCTCCCCCTCTCTCTCTCTCTCCTTCTCCCCCTCTCCATCTCGCTCTTGCTCTCATTCTCTGGGTTCTCTCTCTCCATCTGCCTCTCGCTCTTTCTCGCTCCCCTCCCTGTCTCCTGACACTAGGGTCAGACTGACTTGTAAAACACAAAGGATCCCTGTTCTCATAAATGGTACTCTCCTTGTGTGTGTGTGTGTGTGTGTGTGTGTGTGTGTGTGTATGTGTATGTGTGTGTGCGCCTGCGTGCGTGTGTGTGTGTGCGCATACATGCATGCGAGTGCCATGAGTTTTAGCCACCTGCCTGATGAAATACCACAGAAAATACCAGTGTTTTATACAGCTAAATGTACAGCTAAATTATCATTAAATGAATTCTAAATGTACAGCTAAATGAATTCTAAATGTACAGCTAAATTAACACTAAATGAATTCTAAATGTACAGCTAAATGAATTCTAAATGTACAGCTAAATTAACACTAAATGAATTCTAAATGTACAGCTAAATGAATTCTAAATGTACAGCTAAATGAATTCTAAATGTACAGCTAAATGAATTCTAAATGTACAGCTAAATTAACACTAAATGAATTCTAAATGTACAGTTAAATTAACACTAAATGAATTCTAAATGTACAGCTAAATGAATTCTAAATGTACAGCTAAATGAATTCTAAATGTACAGCTAAATTAATTCTAAATGTACAGCTAAATTCATGCTAAAATTAATCTAAATGTACATCTAAATAAATGGTAATCTAATCCAATCGCTCACTGATATGTATTCTGAAGTCTTAGGCATCTGTCTGCAACAACATAAATCCCCTATTTTGACGTATGAAGCACAGATCAATTTGAAATAGTGCCGGAGTGAAATGGGGCTTGTGAACAATACAAAGCCGTTAGATTAATTCTCCATTACGGCTTTAGTAGAGAAAGGAATAAATATGGATGAAACTGTGAAACTGTGAAACTACACACACACACACACACACACACACACACACACACACACACACACACACACACACACACACACACACACACACACACACACACACACACACACACACACACACACACACACACACACACACACACACACACACACACCAGGCTATTGGAGGAGGTTTAAATTCCTGATTGTGGCTTTCAGAGGCAAGCGCAATATGGTTCCCTTGGTAACAGAGACTACCATGGAACATGACCTTGCTGTGTCATCTGTTTCATACACGACACACACATACCTTCCCTCCTGTGCATGTTCTCAATCATTCTGCCTGACCTTCAGAAAGCCCCCTCCCTCCCTCCCTCTGTCTGTCCTCCATATATAGGCAATATGGTACCGTTTGGAACACATCCGAACACGTATTGTCCTCAACAGTCAGGGGGAAAGACAAGCACACGGTTTAATTGTTACAGTCCGGGCTTCAAACCCACTAACCCTCCTTCAGACCTCTGACCTCTGACTCTGGCCGTGTGCTGGGGGATTGGTGTACCGTTCCCTGGCTCCTTCAGTGTGGAGTCCAAAAGGGGGTAGAGCCTACCCATAAGCCTCTTGGGGGATTTGAAAAATGAAAAGGGCACCATGTCAGGATTCCAGCTATCAGTCCCCGCCACCGCCATCCTTTCCCACACAAATCTACACACACACACGCACCACACGGTAAGGCTTCTTAAACGGGTCTGAGGTGATAGCCATGGAACGAGAGGAGGGTGGAGGACATTAAACGACATCAAATATGGCCCAGGATCTGAGCCATTTTGAAGGGAAACTGACAACAGTCTTAAAATAGAACAGTCTAACGACTGCATGTATCAAGGGGAAAACACTGTGGAGATGAAGATGTCTGCTGTTGTTGTTGTTATTGTTGGGAAGACAAGCTGTAACATCTAATTCAAATCCCCTATTAATACAGTAGAAACGTCGGTATAACCTCGTGTAGTGTTGTCCTGTAGGGACACAACAGATTACACATTTAATACCAGTACAGTTCAGTACAGTTCTCATGTATTCTGGAATTCGTCAAATATAAAGCTCAACTGAACTAAAATCCCCAGTTTGGTGTCAGAATTGACCAGACGTCATCGTTGGTTATGTTTAGTGCTGTGACGATTGTGGAAGTTTGGGTAACAATTAATTGTCATGCTCATGGACACAGATATTGTCATAATTGTCATTTTTGTTGAAAAAGTGCGTAATACATCATAATACATCTCAAAAAATGAGCTCTGACAAACCTAATGTAAACAACACAGCTCTGACAAACTGTCACGTTCCTGACCTGTTTTCTGTTATTTTTGTATGTGTTTAGTTGGTCAGGGCGTGAGTTGGGGTGGGCATTCTATGTTTTGTGTTTCTATGTTTAGGTCATTTGTAATTAGCCTTATATGGTTCTCAATCAGAGACAGGTGTTTGACGTTTCCTCTGTAAGTACAGGGAGTGTGCTTACAGAACCATATAAAGGTAGGTTCTGAGAACCATATAAAGGTAGGCTGTTCACACTGTTTGTTTGTGGGTGGTTGTCTTCTGTGTCTGTGTATGTTGCACCACACGGGACTGTTTCGGTTTGTTCGTTCGTTTGATGTAGTCTGTTCCTGTTCGTGAGTTCTTTGTGTATTTATGTAAGTTCCATGTACAGGTCTGTCTACGTCGTTTTGTTATTTTGTAGTTTGTTGAAGTGTTTTCGGTTTTCGTCTTTACTTTAATAAACTTAATTATGTCTACATTCCACGCTGCGCTTTGGTCCAATCCCTACTCCTCCTCTTCGTCCGAAGAGGAGGAGGACACCCGTTACAGAACCACCCACCATCCATGGATCAAGCAGCGTGAGAGGGACCAGCAGCAGCGACCTAAAAACCAGGACTCGTGGACTTGGGAGGAGATATTGAATGGAGAAGGACCCTGGGCTAAGGCAGGAGAATATCGCCGCCCCAAAGCTGAGCTGGAGGCAGCGAAAGCAGAGAGGCGGCGTTTTGAGGAGCTAGCTCGGAAGCAGGAGAAGGATCTGGGCTACACTACGTGGGAGGAGATCGACAGGTGGGCGATCAACCCAGGGAGAGTGCCGGAGCCCGCCTGGGATTCTCTGGCGCAGTGCGAGGAGGGATACCGGCGAATGGAGGCAACACGACGACTCGGTAGGAAGCCTGTGAGTAAACCCCCAAAATTTCTTGGGGGGGGGGCTAAGAGGGAGAGTGGCGAAGTCAGGTAGGAGACCTGCGCACACTCCCTGTACTTACCGTGGAGAGCGAGAGTACGGACAGACACCGTGTTACGCAGTAGAGCGCATGGTGTCTCCTGTACGTGTGCATAGCCCAGTGCGGGTTATTCCACCTCCCCGCACTGGCAGGGCTAGATTGAGTATTGAGCCGGATGTCATGAAGCCGGCCCTACATATTTGGCCACCAGTACGTCTCCTCGGGCCGGCTTACATGGCACCAGCCTTACGCATGGTGTCCCCGGTTCGCCTACATAGCCCGGTGCGGGTTATTCCCCCTCCCCGCACTGGTCGGGCGACGGGGAGCATACAACCAGGTAAGGTTGGGCAGGCTCAGTGCTCAAGGGAGCCAGTACGCCTGCACGGTCCGGTATTTCCGGCACCACCTCCCCGCTGTTAATGTAAACAACACAGCTCTGACAAACCTAATGTAAACAACACAGCTCTGACAAACCTAATGTACCCAACACAGCTCTGACAAACCTAATGTAAACAACACAGCTCTGACAAACCTAATGTAAACAACACAGCTCTGACAAACCTAATGTACCCAACACAGCTCTGACAAACCTAATGTACCCAACACAGCTCTGACAAACCTAATGTACCCAACACAGCTCTGACAAACCTAATGTAAACAACACAGCTCTGACAAACCTAATGTACCCAACACAGCTCTGACAAACCTAATGTAAACAACACAGCTCTGACAAACCTAATGTAAACAACACAGCTCTGACAAACCTAATGTAAACAACACAGCTCTGACAAACCTAATGTAAACAACACAGCTCTGACAAACCTAATGTACCCAACACAGCTCTGACAAACCTAATGTAAACAACACAGCTCTGACAAACCTAATGTAAACAACACAGCTCTGACAAACCTAATGTAAACAACACAGCTCTGACAAACCTAATGTACCCAACACAGCTCTGACAAACCTAATGAAAACAACACAGCTCTGGTGACACCCGTCTCAAAAACGAATGGTTCTGACCACTTCAAACGTTTGGAAATTAAGCTTCTCCTCCCAACGGTGCCGTTCTGCTCATATAATGACTATCAACTTTACCCACTTCATGTAAAAATTGAAAACTGCTATTGGGTAAATGATATCTGTAAAGTTGAATCTCCCTTGTCCTAAAAATGAATATGTATTAAGACGATTATAACGACTATTAGTACATGGTTATTGTCCAGCCCCAGTTATGTTATGGTTGAGAAGAGACCGACGCAGACAGTTATCAGTGGGTTGTTTAAGATCGACAGTTATCAATGGGTTGTGTTAAGATTGACAGTTATCAATGGGTTGTGTTAAGATTGACAGTTGTCAATGGGTTGTGTTAAGATTGACAGTTGTCAATGGGTTGTGTTAAGATTGACAGTTGTCAATGGGTTGTGTTAAGATTGACAGTTGTCAATGGGTTGTGTTAAGATTGACAGTTATCAATGGGTTGTGTTAAGATTGACAGTTGTCAATGGGTTGTGTTAAGATTGACAGTTGTCAATGGGTTGTGTTAAGATTGACAGTTATCAATGGGTTGTGTTAAGATTGACAGTTGTCAATGGGTTGTGTTAAGATCAGCAGTTGTCAATGGGTTGTGTTAAGATTGACAGTTATCAATGGGTTGTGTTAAGATTGACAGTTGTCATTGGGTTGTGTTAAGATTGACAGTTATCATTGGGTTGTGTTAAGATGGACCGTTATCAATGGGTTGTGTTAAGATCGATAGTTATCATTGGGTTGTGTTAAGATCGATAGTTATCATTGGGTTGTGTTAAGATGGATAGTTATCATTGGGTTGTGTTAAGATGGATAGTTATCATTGGGTTGTGTTAAGATCGATAGTTATCATTGGGTTGTGTTAAGATCGATAGTTATCATTGGGTTGTGTTAAGATGGACCGACGCAGACTGTTATCAATGGGTTGTGTTAAGATCGATAGTTATCATTGGGTTGTGTTAAGATGGACCGACGCAGACCGTTATCAATGGGTTGTGTTAAGATGGACCGACGCAGACCGGTATCATTGGGTTGTGTTAAGATCGATAGTTATCATTGGGTTGTGTTAAGATCGATAGTTATCATTGGGTTGTGTTAAGATGGACCGACGCAGACT
This sequence comes from Salvelinus fontinalis, assembly GCF_029448725.1. NCBI lineage: Eukaryota > Metazoa > Chordata > Actinopteri > Salmoniformes > Salmonidae > Salvelinus > Salvelinus fontinalis. Next base: position 20,286,954 of record NC_074700.1, on the reverse strand, counting down.
GTTATCAATGGGTTGTGTTAAGATCGATAGTTATCATTGGGTTGTGTTAAGATGGACCGACGCAGACCATTATCATTGGGTTGTGTTAAGATCGATAGTTATCATTGGGTTGTGTTAAGATGGACCGACGCAGACCATTATCATTGGGTTGTGTTAAGATCGACCGTTATCATTGGGTTGTGTTAAGATGGACCGACGCAGACCGTTATCAATGGGTTGTGTTAAGATGGACCGACGCAGACCGTTATCATTGGGTTGTGTTAAGATGGACCGTTATCATTGGGTTGTGTTAAGATGGATAGTTATCAATGGGTTGTGTTAAGATTGACAGTTATCAATGGGTTGTGTTAAGATGGACCGACGCAGACCGTTATCATTGGGTTGTGTTAAGATGGACCGTTATCATTGGGTTGTGTTAAGCTCATTTGTTATCAATGGGTTGTGTTAAGCACGATCGTTATCATTGGGTTGTGTTAAGATGGACCGACGCAGACCGTTATCATTGGGTTGTGTTAAGATCGATAGTTATCATTGGGTTGTGTTAAGATGGACCGACGCAGACCGTTATCATTGGGTTGTGTTAAGATCGATAGTTATCATTGGGTTGTGTTAAGATGGACCGACGCAGACCGTTATCATTGGGTTGTGTTAAGATCGATAGTTATCATTGGGTTGTGTTAAGATGGACCGACGCAGACCGTTATCAATGGGTTGTGTTAAGATCGATAGTTATCATTGGGTTGTGTTAAGATGGACCGACGCAGACCGTTATCATTGGGTTGTGTTAAGATCGATAGTTATCATTGGGTTGTGTTAAGATGGACCGACGCAGACCGTTATCAATGGGTTGTGTTAAGATCGATAGTTATCATTGGGTTGTGTTAAGATGGACCGTTATCATTGGGTTGTGTTAAGATCGATAGTTATCATTGGGTTGTGTTAAGATCGATAGTTATCATTGGGTTGTGTTAAGATGGACCGTTATCAATGGGTTGTGTTAAGATCGATAGTTATCATTGGGTTGTGTTAAGATCGATAGTTATCATTGGGTTGTGTTAAGATCGATAGTTATCATTGGGTTGTGTTAAGATGGACTGTTATCATTGGGTTGTGTTAAGATCAATAGTTATCATTGGGTTGTGTTAAGATGGATAGTTATCATTGGGTTGTGTTAAGATCGATAGTTATCATTGGGTTGTGTTAAGATCGATAGTTATCATTGGGTTGTGTTAAGATGGACCGACGCAGACCGTTATCATTGGGTTGTGTTAAGATGGACCGACGCAGACTGAAATAAATATCTTGCTGCGTTTTGTAAAGCCAGATCTAAAATTCTTCTTAGTGTAATTCCTGCTCAGCATCAGACTAACTTTGTGCTTCAGTTCCACTTCTCCACTCGATTGAGAATTCCCCAACGGTCATTCTATCAGCAAACAGCGCTCTGACTGCTGTGGAGCTACTTTTCTCTGGTAAAATGCAACTTCAAGCAAAACATGAATAAATGTAACTGGCTATGATAAACATTCAAAATATGATGGCCATGCATATGTTTTTGCAAAAAATACTTTGCCTTTTCATTGTAAGATCATTTAGTCGTGTGGGTGCCAGCCAAATAGCTGCTTCTGTTGTCATCTGATTAACATGAAGCTATTTTCTGCCGAATGCACTAATGTATTTTCAGAGAAGGAAAACTGTAATTGCACGCCCCTGATCACTCTATTGAAGCAAAACAACACTGTTGACTTTTAATATAAAATGTAGGTGCCATTTGTTGATGGTTTACGTTTCAAAATGCAGATTTCTGAACTCTAAAGCGACCCCTGCACAGCTATAAGCTTTCATAACACAGCTATAAGCTTTCATAACACAGCTATAAGCTTTCATAACACAGCTATAAGCTTTCATAACACAGCTATAAGCTTTCATAACATAGCTATAAGCATTCATAACATAGCTATAAGCATTCATAACACAGCTATAAGCATTCATAACACAGCTATAAGCTTTCATAACACAGCTATAAGCTTTCATAACACAGCTATAAGCATTCATAACACAGCTATAAGCTTCATAACACTTCACAGCTCCCTTTACCAACCAATAACACACAAATGCTCTAAAATGCATTTATAATCCATTACATAGTGAATGTTTCTGATGTAGCATTAGCAGTGGAGTGGCTAACAGGCGGGCTATCACGCATTAATAGCTGGGTGCTCTGCCGTACATGGCAATAACTTCAAATTAAATCCCAAGTTCAAGAAACATTTGGAAACGACGGCACTTCAAAAAGTTTCTTTGAAAAAAGGACACCTCATTTCACCTTTTAATTTTCGTGCCAGACAGACTAACGTGATTCGGCAGTCCTGCCTTTGTCAGAGCATCAAGAGATTAGCCGTGTTAGCGGTTAGCCTTGCAGCAGACGGGCTGGGGAGATGGGCTGGCCCTGGCGATTGGGATCTTATCAATGTTTGTCTAACACCTGCAAAACACATCATAGATTAAGGCAGGACGTATATGGAGAGATAGTGTCTGTTTCCTGTCCGCCTCACATGGACTGCTGCAAGCCAATAAATGAACACACACAGCGGCACGCATCATCTAATAGAGAAACACCAGACATGACCTCACACACTGATGCCCTCATCATAGACAGGGGAAGGAAGATCAACTAAAGACAAGGTCACACATAGAAAAAAAGACACACACACACACTCCAGATAATTACGGTGGTGCTAATTAGTATGCATGTACACTTGACTGCACCCAGACTGGGTTGTGACTCTGTTAGCCCTGTTAGCCCCTGTAATGCCAGAGAGATGGAGAGAGAGAGAGAGAGACAGGGAGAGATTAAGAGATACACTGGGAGAGGGAGAGAGAAAGAGGGAGACAGGTAGAGAGAGAAAGGGTGAGAGACAGACATACAGAGAGAGACACCGACATACAGAGAGAGACAGACAGACATATATAGAGAGAGAGAGAGAGAGAGAAACAGAGAGACAGGGAGAGATTAAGAAATACACTGGGAGAGGGAGAGAGAAAGAGAGAGACAGGTAGAGACAGAGAGTGAGACAGAGAGAGAGAGGGATAGAGACAGAGACAGGGAGACACAGGGAAAGAGAGACAGTGAGAGAGACAGGGAGAGACAGGTAGAGACAGAGAGTGAGACAGAGAGAGAGGGGGATAGAGACAGAGACAGGGAGAGACAGGGAGAGAGACAGGAAGAGAGAGACAGGAAGAGAGAGACAGGAAGAGAGACAGGGAGAGAGACAGGGATAAGGTTGCAAAGGGTCCGGAAATTTCCCAGGAATTTTTCATGGGAAGTTAAGCCCGGGATTTTGGGGAGTTTTGCGTAAATTCAATCAAAAAAGTAAACTTATAACAGTGAACGTTTTTGTGGGAGACACATAAGGCAATTCTAGGTCTTGTGACATATTTTGGTTAAACTATCACCTTGACGTGTCTTGCTATCATTAAATTGTAGACTTATAGTTTTTATCAAAGATTCCTGTAATTAGGGATTACGCTATCACTTGAGTAATAACGTAACTAATTAACTATGAATTCGAGGGCACCAGGGAAAGTTATTAGATTACAAAGTTATAATTTCCCAATATAACCTTTCAGATATTTTCATTTCTGATCAATAGTCTTCTGATTAATGATTTATTTACTTTACCTCACGTTAGTCTCATTCCAAACGTCGTAAATTGTTGATTATCTGCACGAACCCAGTCTTCACTATGAGTCATCCATACATCAATTGTCTTAAATAATTTATTTATTACTAACTAATTAATTCACAGAAATGCATAAACAAACAAACAAACTTAAAATAGTTACATGAAATGATGGGAGAAATATGCCCTAGTGGGCTGAACCGGCATAGTGGCTTGTTAGACAAAGGGAAAGTGGCGTTCGACTAAGAATTCACTACAGAGTCCATAATTATAACAATTGACATGCTAATCCTTACACATGACCGCTCACTCATTCTGGAACAATTGCAATCAATATATATATAGTTACGCTCGGTGTGTGTCGTCTTGATCGTTGGAGAGAAGTTCGTTTTGGTTGGAGTTCCTTCTGTCTCGGTTATTGTGTATAGTTCAGAGTGACATTCGTTATAGAATGATTGTTTCGGCGGTTGTCTTTCTTCGCGTTCAATGATACCGAATTCCTAGCTGCACTAGTAGTCAATATCAAAAACTTGTTCTTATTTGTATAAGAGTTTAACCACGTGGTATGGTTAAAGTTTCAGCAATGTTACCGTAACCTTCGTTCTCCCCATGGAGAGAAAACATGGTCTAATGGTAATTTCTCAAAGTCGACTTTTATTCAGATAGCAGGTGTAACGGTCGTCATATTTTTCCTCCTCCTCAAATGAGGAGAGGCGAGAAGGATTGGACCAAAATGCAGCGTAGGTGGAATACATGATGATTTTAATAATAATAACGAAGACGAAAATATACTTGAACAAACTACAAAACAATAAACGAAGTCAACAGACCTGAACAAACAAACTTACATAACGAAGAACGCACGAACAGGAACAGACTAACCAAACGAACGAAAACGAAACAGTCCCGTGTGGTGCGACAGACACAGACACAGGAAAAATCACCCACAAACAAACAGTGAGAACAGCCTACCTTAATATGGTTCTCAATCAGAGGAAACGTAAAACACCTGTCCGTGATTGTGAACCATATCATGCCAATAGACAAATAACCTAAACATAGAAACACATAACATAGAATGCCCACCCCAACTCACGCCCTGACCAACTAAACACATACAAAAACAAGGAAAACAGGTCAGGAACGTGACAGCAGGAAGGGGTTGTCCTTGGATGTCTGACCCAACTGGCTCAGGGGCGGGTCCTCGGGTTTAGTTCAAATCAAAAAGGGATTTGTATTTTTCTTAATTAAACAGTCCAAAATCATATTACACAATTATACAAACAGTATCATACTTACTCATTCATTTTATACAACAAACAGATGTAAACCTCATATCTGAGGTTATTATACAAACAGCGGTATGGTAATGTAATCCCACAGTCTCTCATGAGTTTCCCACGTGGTGGCCAATGGGCATGTTAGTAGCTGGACTCTCCACCGATCTTTTATACTTTGGCAGGAACATGAAATATGTTCGTACCTCAAGTTCTGTGAGGTGGGAGAAAATTCCTTTGTCCTGAAAGTTTACCCTCTGTCTAATACTGTTGGGCCATGAGGAGATTCTCAGGAATTTACGACGTCCCTCTGTGACCACAGCATGGTTGAAGGGGCAGGGAAAGGCAGGGAGAGGGTCTCCAGATTAAACTGTCTAGTACTCAATTCTTGCTCGTACAATATGCATATTATTATTATTATTGGATAGAAAACACTCTCTAGTTTCTATAGCCGTTGGAATTATGTCTCTGAGTGAAACAGAACTCCTTCTACAGCACTTTTCATGACAGGGAGTGAGATTTCAGAAATCTTGGCCCCTGTTCCAGGGTCAGTTGTAATGTCCCTGTGAATGCTATGGGGATACAAACACTGCCTACGCCTTCCTCTAGATGTCAGTAAGTGGTGACAATTTGAATGGAGTCGATTGCGCAATCAGGGCCTGTATAAAAGACCAAAGAGCGGAAGTACATTTATTTTCCTCCCTGCGCCTGACGCACGATGGACGTCGGACTGGCCTCCTTCCAAGCTGTTGTTTAGCCAGTAATATATCTCCGGTCATGTTTTTACTCGTTATAGGTGTTAAAAACATCATAAGGTAGTTAATTTAAACCGTTTTATAGCAATTTATATCCGTTTAGTGCGATTTTCTGGCATTTCTGTGTGACGCACTTCCAAGAGCTGGGCACTTTTCTAGTCCATGCTGAACGTTGGTGGCCATTTCGACGGGACAAGAGGACATCTTTCGACCAAAAGACGATTAGACCGGAGAAAGGATTCATTGCCCAAGATTCTGATGGCAGTTCAGCTAATAGTAAGAACTATTTATGATGATAAATCGTTGTTCTGTCGAAAAATGTTAAACGCATATGCCGCCATTTTCTTTGGGGTAGCTTTGCTTTGGTGCACCCTGTATTGCACAGTAAGGATAATTAAAAAAATGTAATTCAGCGATTGCATTAAGAACTAATTTGTCTTTCAATCGCTGTCCACCCTGTATTTTTTTGTCAAGTTTATGAGTATTTATTCATTAGACTAGATCACTGTCCAATATGGCGCCCGACATTTTCTGACCAGCTTGGCTACTTTTCTCATTGTATAACCACGATTTTGGTGGCTAAATATGCACATTGTCGAACAAACTCTATATGTATGTTGTAATATGATGTTACAGGAGTGTCATCTGAAGAATTCTGAGAAGGTTAGTGAAAAAATTAATACATTTTGGTGGTGATAATGCTATCGCTCTTTTTGCCGTAAATCAATGCTGGGGTAATGTTTGCACATGTGGTATGCTAATATAACGATTTATTGTGTTTTCGCTGTAAGACACTTAGAAAATCTGAAATATTGTCTGGATTCACAGGATCTGTGTCTTTCAATTACTGTACGCTGTGTATTTTTAAGAAATGTTTTATGATTAGTAATTAGGTAATACACGTTGCTCTCTGTATTTATTCTAGTCGAGTTGTGATGGTCGGTGCAATTGTAAACTATGATTTCTACCTGAAATATGCACATTTTTCTAACAAAACCTATCCTATACAATAAATATGTTATCAGACTGTCATCTGATGAGGTTTTTTCTTGGTTAGTGGCTATCAATATCTTTATTTGGCCGAATTGGTGATAGCTACTGGTGGAGAGAAAAAATGGTGGACAAAGAAAAATGGTGTCTTTTGCTAACGTGGTTAGCTAATAGATTTACATATTGTGTCTTCCCTGTAAAACATTTTACAAATCAGAAATGATTGCTGGATTCACAAGAAGTGGATCTTTCATCTGGTATCTTGGACTTGTGATTGAATGATATTTAGATGCTACTATTTACTTGTGACGCTATGCTAGCTCTGCTATTCAGCTTTTTTACTGGTGGGGGAGGTGGGGGTGCTCCCGGATCCGGGTTTCTGAGTCGGTAGAAGTTAACAGGATCTCAGCCATAAGAAGTTAACTATTTATCTGTACATGGAATTGTATTTGGGGTTTTAAAAATATATTTTTCCTAATCTTTACAGGAAAATGCCACAGACGCTATCTGATGTGTGGAGACATTTCACTGCAGCTAATGTAGAAGGAACATCTGTGTACATTTGCAAGTACTGTGCCAAATCATATGTGAAGAATGCAACAAAGATGCAGAAACATCTGGCCAAGTGCATAAAGTTCCCTCAGCGCTCACAACAAGCAACTTCTGACAAAAGTCCCTCTAGTTCTATTCGAGGTGAAAATTATGAATCAGACACCTTATCGATAGCAACACCTCATGGTCCTCCTGGAATCAGAAGGTTTTTTTTGACTCAATGGAGGAACGTAGTCAGAGAAATGCTGATTAATGTCTTGCTCAAGCTGTGTATGCAACTGGTTCACCTCTGATGCTCACAGGCAACGTGTGTTGGAAGAAATTTCTGAATGTTCTTCACCCAGCATACACCCCTCCAACCAGACATGCTTTATCTACTCATTTGCTGGATGCAGAATTCAACATAGTTCAAGTGAAAGTCAAGAAAATCACAAAGAAAGCAGACTGTATTGCAATCATCTCTGATGGGTGGTCGAATGTTCGTGGGCAAGGAATAATTAACTACATAATCTTCACCCCTCAATCAGTATTCTACAAGAGCACAGACACAAGGGACAACAGACACACCGGTCTCTACATTGCAGATGAGCTGAAGGCAGTAATCAATGACCTTGGACCACAGAAGGTATTTGGACTGGTGACAGACAATACTGCGAACATGAAGGCTGCTTGGTCGAAAGTGGAGGAGTCCTACCCTCACATCACACCCATTGGCTGTGGTGCTCATGCATTGAATCTGCTCCTCAAGGACATCATGGCACTGAAAACAATGGATACACTCACAAGAGAGCCACGGAACTGGCGAGGTATGTGAAGGGTCATCAAGTTATAGCAGCAATCTACCTCACCAATCGAAATGAGAAGAATAAGAGCACCACATTGAAGCTGCCCAGCAACACCCGTTGGGGTGGTGTTGTCATCATGTTTGACAGTCTCCTGGAGGGGAAGGAGTCTCTCCAAGAAATGGCCATATCACAGTCTGCCGACATAGACAGCCCCATCAAGAGGATCCTCCTGGATGATGTATTTTGGGAGAGAGTAGTAAGAAGCCTGAAACTCCTGAAATCTATAGCAGTAGCCATTGCACTGATTGAGGGAGACAATGCCATCCTGTCTGATGTTCAGACTCTGCTTGCAGATGTAAGAGAAGAAATCCATACTGCCTTGCCCACTTCAATGTTGCTCCAAGCAGAGGAAACTGCAGTTCTGAAATACATTAAAACGTGTGACGACTTCTGCCTGAAGCCCATACACGCCGCAGTGTACATGTTGGACCCCAAGTATACTGGCAAGAGCATCCTGTCTGGTGCAGAGATCAACAAGGCCTATGGTGTCATCACTACCGTGTCTCGCCACCTTGGCCTGGATGAGGGCAAGGTTCTTGGCAGTCTGGCGAAGTACACTTTCAAGCAAGGGCTTTTGGATGGAGATGCAATATGTCGTGCCAACATATCTCATCAGCCACCTGGTGGAAGGGACTTTGTGGCTCTGAGGCTCTTTCCCCTGTTGCCTCCATCATCCTCCAAATCCCACCAACATCAGCCGCCTCAGAGTGCAACTGGTCCTTGTTTGGGAACACACACACCAAAGCACGATACAGGCTGACCAATACAAAGATTGAAAAATTGGTGGCCATCCAGGCAAATTTGAGGCTTTTTGAGCCTGACAACGAGCCATCCTCAACAAGGTTGGAAAGTGACAGTGAAGATGAGCCCTCAGAGTCTGATGTTCAAGAGGTGGACATTGAGGAGGTCCAGGGAGAAGACATGGAAGCCTGAGAGGAAGACAACCAAAGCTTTAGTTTCTAGACTATCATTTTACAGATGTATGTTGAAAACGTGTTTGGGAGATGTGGTGGATCATTGGGGGATCATTCAATATTCCCTTTCTTTTGTTGTTCAGTGAAATCATCCCATGTGAAGAGTCAACTCATTTAATTCAAGTTAAATTCGTAACTAAATTGTGTTTTGTTTTCTATTGGAAGGATTTAATCATTTGCAATTATGTCTACTTATGATGAGGTAAAATGTTTATGTTTCTGTCTCCATATGATATTGTAAATATATCCAATGCAAAAAACATCTACTTTTAAATGGTATTAATATTAATTTGCATATATTGGAGAGAGAGACAGACATACAGAGAGAGACAGGCATACAGAGAGATGGAGAGAGAGACACAGAGAGATGGAAGGAAAAAGAGAGAGAGAACAACAGGACAATAATCCAGCAGTTTTTAATACATGCAGTATTGATCTGACCAAAGCTGATTCTCATTAGCTAAATGAGAGACACTGTCACACTGCTGAGTCCAAACTCAGGGGTGTTACGAGGAGTAGAACAAGGAAACCCAAGAGCAGACTCAGACGAGGAGACTGGGATGAAGTAACCAAGGTATTTATTGAAACACAGGGGTAAGATGGAGTGCAGGCAGGGGAAGCTTGGGTGGGTTGCAGGAAACCATGTGCGGAGGCTTAGGCTGGAGCGAGAGGGGTTGGGACAGGGTAGGCAGGTCCGGAGGGGAATCCAAGGGAGTAGCAGAGTGGTGAATCCAGGACAGAGTAGTAGGATGATGAGACGTGGAACTGGAGACAGGGACCAGAGTCAGAGCGGCTGAAACTGTAGCGGAGAGGAAAATAGCATCAGGCTAGGAAAACAGGCACAACAGGAACAAACAGCTAGAAACATGGACTGACTGAGCAGAGATTACAATCTGGCAGCGTGGAAGTGGCAGGACTGAGTATTTGTAGAGGTCTTGATTATGTAACAGGTTGCAGTTGGTGGTGATCTGCTCTGACTCCAGCACACCTGTCTCCGCCCACACAATCACACACACACACAGAGAGAGGGAGAGGGAGTACTGGGGAAGTCAAGGAGACACAGGATGAGCAGTAGAGGGCGTGGCAGGAGCAGATGTAACAATACCCACAGTACCCCCCCACTTGGCGCCCGAACCAGACTTATCTGGGTGTAAGGTATAGAAAGAGGGAGGGGTCCAGGATGTGAAGGCGGGGCACCCAGCAGCGCTCCTCAGGCCCGTATCCTTCCCAGTCCACCAGGTATTGTCAGCCGCGACCCCGACGGCGTATATCCAAAAGTCGCCGGACGGTATAGGCAGGATGGTTATCGATGAGCCGAGGGGGTGGAGGAGCCGCTGCAGCCGGAGACTGGGGTCTGGAGCAGACAGGTTTAATCAGGGATACATGAAAGGTAGGATGGATCCTGAGAGAGGCTGGTAGTTTCAGGCGCACAGCAGAGAAGTTAATGACACGGCCATTTTCAAAGGGACCACTGAATCAGAGGGAAAGTTTCTTCGATGCCACCTTCAATGGCAGGTCCTTTGATGAGAGGCATACCTTTTGACCTGGGGAGGGTAGATTGGAGCTGAGGCCCAGCGACGGTTGGCTTGGGACTGGATCCTGTCAAAGGCACGAAAAGGGCAGCCCGGGCCTTCCTCCAGGTACGGTGACAACGGCGCAGATGTTCCTGGACAGAGGGAACCGCAACCTCAACCTCCTGGGCGGGGAACAAGGGGGGGTGGTAACCCAGAGCACACTCGAAGGGTGACATACCTGACGAGGCGTTGGTGAGGGAGTTGTGGGAATATTCAACCCAGGGTAGCTGAGCGCTCCAGGAGGAAGGGTTAGCAGAAGTCACGCAGCGTAGGGCAGTCTCCATCTCTTGGTTGGCCCGTTCGGTCTGGCCGTTGATCTGGGGATTATATCCAGAAGAAAGCCTGACATTGATACCAAGAGCTGAACAGAAGGATCTCCATACCTGGGAGGTAAACTGGGGTCCATTGTCGGAAATGATTTCAGTGGGAATGCCATGCAGATGAAACACATGGGATACTAACAGGTCCGCAGTCTTCCTGGAGGACGGGAGCTTGGAGAGGGGAATGAAGTGAGCCACTTTGGAAAACCTGTCAATAATGGTGAGGATGACGAGGATGACGGAGTTACCGCTAGATGGGGGAAGGCCAGTGACTAAGTCTAGAGCTATGTGTGACCAGGGGCGACTGGGTATGGGAACAGGGCGAAGCAGACCGGAAGTGGGTTTAGTAGAGGTTTTGTTCCGGGCACAAACCAAACAGGCTGAGAAACTCCCGCACATCTTTCTCCATGGAGGGCCACCAAAAGCGCTGGCGCAGGAAGGCGAGGGTCTGGTTCATACCAGGGTGACAGGTGAGGTGGGTAGAATGGCCCCACTGAAGAACTTCAGAGCGAACACAATCTGGATCAAACAGAGCATTACTAGGACCTTTACCCGGGTCAGGCTGGTTCTGCTGAGTCTGGCGGATACAGGACTCGATCTCCCAGGCGACGGCGGCAACGACGCAGATGGATGGCACAATGGCTTCTGGCTCGGTACCCGTGTTGTCGGTAGTGAACTGGCGAGAGAGGGCATCTTCGAACCACGGCGATAAGTGACTGAAATTGAATCTACCGAAGAACAAGGCCCTCCTGGCTTGCCGGGAGTTCAGACGTTTGGAGGTAGGACAGGATTTTATGGTCAGTCCACACGATGAAGGGGGGTACAGAACCCTCCAGCTAGTGACGCCATTCCTCAAGAGCCAGCTTAACTGCTAGGAGTTCCCGGTTTCCAATGTCAAAATTCCTCTCTGCAGGTGAGAGCTTACAGGAAAACAATGCACATGGGTGGACCTTCGGTGTCAGAGGCGTCCACCTCCACAATGAACTGGAGTTCTGGGCCGGACAGAGTAAGGCCCGGAGTGGAGGTGAAGCGACGGTTGAGTTCCAGGAATGCTGCCTCTGCCTCAGGAGTCCAGTGGAAGGGAGTGGAGGTGAGAGTGGTGAGAGGTGCTGCCAGACGGCTGTAGTTGCGGATGAAACGTCTGTAAAAATTTGCAAACCCCAGGAAACGCTGTAGCTGCTTCAGGTTGGAGGGCGCAGGCCACTCTGTGACTGCCATGACCTTGGCGGAGTCCATACGTAACTGTCCATGTACAATAATATAACCCAGTAAAGACATTGAGGCACCATGGAACCCACATTTTTCAGCTTTAACAAAAAAGCTTATTCTCCAACAGCCGTTGAAGAACTTGGCCAACGTGTTGATGGTGAGCCTCAGGGTAGGCATTCCGGAGGTCGAGTTTGGTAAACACCGTGGCACCATGAAAGGGGGGAAAAGCAGAGCTGATGAGTGGCAAGGGGTAAGTGTTCTATTACTGTGATATTATTCAGCCCACGGAAGTCTATGCACGGCCTCAGTGACCCATCCTTCTTCACGAAGGAAAACCCTGCACCCACCAGGGAGGAAGATGGCTTGATAAGTCCTGCAGCTAGAGAATCCTGGATGTATCTCTCCATAGCCTCTTGCTCTGGGCGAGAGAGGTTAAACAACCGGCTACTGGGGAGAGGAGCACCAGGCTGGAGGTCAATGGCGCAGTCGTACGGCCGATGAGGCGGCAGCGACAGGACGTGTTGCTTGCGGAACACAGGAGCTAGATCGTGATGGGCGGGAGGAACTGATGACAGGTTCGGAGGTTCTGGAATGAACTGGAGCACAGACAAGGCAGGGGCAAGGGCAGAATGTAGACAATTAGAGTGACAAAATTAACTCCAAGTGGTTACCTTTCCGGAGGTCCAGTCAATCTGTGGGTTGTGTAGCTTTAACCATGGATGGCCAAGAACCAGGGGAGAGTAAGGACAGTCGATTATGTGGATCTTTTCCTGGTGATTTCCAGAGAGACGCAGAATGACAGGGACGGTTCTCACAGACACGGGCGAGGAGCTTTCCATTGAAAGCGTTGGCATTGAGGGGTGAATCGAGTGGGACAGTGTCCAGGCCCAACTGGGTAATGACACCTTGGTCCAGGAAGCTCTCGTCGGTGCCCGAATCGATGAGAACAGACAGAGGAAAAGCCTGCCTCTGCCACACAAGGTTGCCTTCAAGCAGGGGTCTGGGGGGAGATGGGCTGGAGATTTGGCTCAACAGTATATCCCCCACTACTGCCGAGCTCCCTCTTTTGCTGGACACAGGGAACAAGTGGAGACATAGTGACCAACCTGGCCACAGTATAGGCAGCTCCTAGCACTGATTCATCGTTGCCTCTCCTCTGGAGAGAGACAGGCCCGGCCGAGCTGCATGGGTTCAGGATCTGGAAGAGCCTTGGGATGGGATGCAGTCGGAGAAGGAGGACAAGGCACTGGAACAGATGTTATGGAGCATCACGGAGACACTTGTCGATGCGGATAGCGAGAGAGATGAGTTCATCAAGTCGATCAGGCTCATCCCTGGACACCAACTCGTCCTTGAGGGTCTCCGTGAGCGTGTTCTGGAATGCTCCCTGAAGGGCCTCCTCATTCCAGCCGCTCTCAGCGGTGAGGGTGCGAAACTCATATGCCATCTCAGCAACAACACGGGGGCCTTGACGGAGGGACACAGTCTGGGGGGCTGTCTGCATTTCTGCCTGTCTATTGTCACTGTCTGTCTGTCTCTTGTGTCTCTGCCCACCCCTCCCTCCATCTGTCTCCCTCCATGTCTGGCAGCGACTAACTGTGAGGTCCTTTACATCAGCTGTACTGTATATGCCACACCAGTTCCCCTAAAATGACCACAACGCTTCTGAAAACTTAATGCTGAGTGAATACATGTTCTTGTTCTGTCTGTCTGTCTTTCTGTCTGCCCATCCGGCTGTACTAGCAAACTGATGTTATCAAATCCTTACAAGGTCCAGCCACAGCCCAAATAAAAGTCAAATAATCCCCAAATCAGAATGTGATGAAAATGTCTCTGACGTCATTCTGGGAAAGTATCTTCCTCTCTGTCATCCTAATTGTCTTGTCTAACATTACAACCATTATGATTTCTGCAGTGTGCTTTGACTGCAATGCATGACAGGAGGTTCATGGGTTATTACTTTCACTTTTAACTATCATTCAATTAGCTGGTGGATGGTCTTTGGTATACTATCCAGCCATAGATATTCTATTCTATGATGAAGAGATATTCTAGAACGCTCCGCCAAGGGAGATTAGGCGCCAAATGAAGCCAGAGTTTGATCGATCAGTCTCTCCTCCTCTGTGGCTTTTCGCTTCTCCGTGGTTTGCGTGTGTGACAGACTGTGTTAGCTGTCAATCTATGACTACAGCGTGACAGACTGTGTAAACTGTCAATCTATGACTACAGCGTGACAGACTGTGTTAGCTGTCAATCTATGACTACAGCGTGACAGACTGTTAGCTGTCAATCTATGACTACCGCGTGACAGACTGTGTTAGCTGTCAATCTATGACTACAGCGTGACAGACTGTTAGCGCTGTCAATCTATGACTACAGCGTGACAGACTGTTAGCTGTCAATCTATAACCACAGTGTGACAGAATGTGTTATGACTACAGCGTGACAGACTGTGTTAGCTGTCAATCTATGACTACAGCGTGTGTGTGGCTAGCTTCATGCCTCGTGCTAATGTCTCACTAGGTCTCATTGTCTGCTCATTTTTCTTAATTTCACAAATTCTTATCACCCACGGCAACATGACCAATTAAAACAACAATCTCTCCCTCTCGCTCTTCCCTTTCTCTCTGTCTCATTTCCCTCCCTCCCTCCATGTCAGGGCTTTTTCATTCCTCTGCTATCATTCCTTAATTCTCTCCCCTCAGACTGTACCTCTCACTCCCTCTCCTCTCTTCACCTCTCTCTCCCATACTCTGTCTGTTTGCCATGCAGTGCTATGTCTCTCTCTCTCTTCCAAGCATCACGTGTGTCTGACTGAACGTATGAACTAGCTCTCAATCAGTGCCTTCCCTCTAAAGCCCAAAGCTGGTTCAGTGTGTGTCTGAGAGAGGGGGAGGGGGAGAAGGGAGAGATGGGTAAAACGTGGGATAAAGATTATATGTATTCATATGTATTTACCATATGTGCGTATGTGTGTGTTCTGACTCATAGTTAATCGTAAGGCAGTGTAGATGCACATCCTCAAAAGAAGTGTGTGTGTGTGTGTGTGTGTGTGTGTGTGTGTGTGTGTGTGTGTGTGTGTGTGTGTGTGTGTGTGTGTGTGTGTGTGTGTGTGTGTGTGTGTGTGTGTGTGTGTGTGTGTGTGTGTGTGTGTGTGTGTGTGTGTGTGTGTGTGTGTGTGTGTGTGTGTGTGTGTGTGTGTGTGTGTGTTAGTGATTGTGTCAATGGGGTTCTCCTTCACTCCAGAACTTCCTGTGCTCTTCACAGACCGTCACCATAAAAACTAGAGCAATATGGCCTAAAAATCATATCTATGGGCGATTCACAATATATTTCTCATTTATTTAATTTTTCTCAATAAGCTACAATTAATGGTCAATACACTGCATTTCAAAGTCAGGAATAATCAAATGAATTAGGCTAAATATAAACCTTTCACAACCATAAGACCCACTAATAATTGTATTATTATATCAAAATAGTTTAACCCGCTTTTTCTGCAAAAATCACTGATTTGGCTTTCAAGTCTATGAAAATTGACAGGCTATGTGCACACTGCCCACAAAATGAGGTGGAAATTGAGCTGCACTTCCTAACCTCATGCCAAATGTATGACCATATTAGAGACACATATTTCCCTCAGATTACACAGAGCCACAAAGAATTAGAAAACAAACCCAATTTTGATAGACTCCCATATCTATTGGGTGAAATACCACAGTGTGACATCACAGCAGCAAGATGTGTGACCTGTTGCCAGAAGCAGAACAAGAACAAACACCGTTGTAAATACAACCCTTATTTATATCTATTTATTTTGTACTTAACTATTTGCACATCGTTACAACACTGTATATCTACATAATATGACATTTTAAATGTCTTTATTATTTTGCAACTTCTGTGAGTGTAATGTTTACTGTTCCTTTTAATTGTTTATTTCACTTTTGTTTATTATCTACTTCACTTGCTTTGGCAATGATAACATATGTTTCCCATGCCAATAAAGCCCTTAATTGAAATCGAAGAGAGAGAGAGAGAGAGAGAGAGAGAGAGAGAGAGAGAGAGAGAGAGAGAGAGAGAGAGAGTAGAGAGAGCGGGAGAGAGCAAAGAGGAAAGAGCGGGAGGAGAGCAGAGAGAGAGAAGAGAGGGAGAGAGAGAGAAGAGAGGGAGGAGAGCAGAGAGAGAGAATAGAGGGAGGACAGCAGAGAGAGAGACGAGAGGGAGGAGCGAGGAGAGAGAGAAGAGAGGGAGGAGAGAGGAGAGAGAGGAGAGAGAGAGGAGAGAGGGAAAGAGGAAAGAGCGGGAGGAGAGCAGAGAGAGAGCAGAGATAGAGCAGAGAGAGAGCAGAGAGAGAGCAGCCCCTGGAGGAGGATGTTAGGGAGAAAGAAAGCGCTCTTATCCAATTCTCATGTGGGTGGGAAGTTCAAATTGATTGTTCTGACCTCACAAAACAACCAAAACGTCTTAGACCTAAACCTCTCAATACAACCAAAACGTCTTAGACCTAAACCTCACAATACAACCAAAACGTCTTGGACCTAAACCTCTCAATACAACCAAAACGTCTTAGACCTAAACCTCTCAATACAACCAAAACGTCTTAGGCCTAAACCTCTCAATACAACCAACATGTCTTAGGCCTAAACCTCACAATACAACCAAAATGTCTTAGGCCTAAACCTCCCAAAACAACCAAAATGTCTTAGGCCTAAACCTCACAATACAACCAAAATGTCTTAGGCCTAAACCTCTCAATACAACCAAAATGTCTTAGGCCTAAACCTCTCAATACAACCAAAACGTCTTAGGCCTAAACCTCACAATACAACCAAAATGTCTTAGGCCTAAACCTCACAATACAACCAAAATGTCTTAGGCCTAAACCTCACAAAACAACCAAAATGTCTTAGGCCTAAACCTCACAATACAACCAAAATGTCTTAGGCCTAAACCTCTCAATACAACCAAAATGTCTTAGGCCTAAACCTCACAAAACAACCAAAATGTCTTAGGCCTAAACCTCACAATACAACCAAAATGTCTTAGGCCTAAACCTCACAATACAACCAAAACGTCTTAGGCCTAAACCTCACAATACAACCAAAATGTCTTAGGCCTAAACCTCTCAATACAACCAAAACGTCTTAGGCCTAAACCTCTCAATACAACCAACATGTCTTAGGCCTAAACCTCACAATACAACCAAAATGTCTTAGGCCTAAACCTCCCAAAACAACCAAAATGTCTTAGGCCTAAACCTCACAATACAACCAAAATGTCTTAGGCCTAAACCTCTCAATACAACCAAAATGTCTTAGGCCTAAACCTCTCAATACAACCAAAACGTCTTAGGCCTAAACCTCTCAATACAACCAAAATGTCTTAGGCCTAAACCTCTCAATACAACCAAAATGTCTTAGGCCTAAACCTCACAATACAACCAAAATGTCTTAGGCCTAAACCTCACAATACAACCAAAATGTCTTAGGCCTAAACCTCCCAATACAACCAACATGTCTTAGGCCTAAACCTCACAATACAACCAAAACGTCTTAGGCCTAAACCTCACAATACAACCAAAATGTCTTAGGCCTAAACCTCACAAAACAACCAAAATGTCTTAGGCCTAAACCTCACAATACAACCAAAATGTCTTAGGCCTAAACCTCTCAATACAACCAAAATGTCTTAGGCCTAAACCTCTCAATACAACCAAAACGTCTTAGGCCTAAACCTCTCAATACAACCAAAATGTCGTAGGCCTAAACCTCCCAATACAACCAAAATGTCTTAGGCCTAAACCTCCCAATACAACCAAAATGTCTTAGGCCTAAACCTCCCAATACAACCAACATGTCTTAGGCCTAAACCTCACAATACAACCAAAACGTCTTAGGCCTAAACCTCACAATACAACCAAAATGTCTTAGGCCTAAACCTCACAATACAACCAACATGTCTTAGGCCTAAACCTCACAATACAACCAAAATGTCTTAGGCCTAACACAGATAGCAGCAGTGGTAACAGTGGTAACAGTGGTACCAGTGGCAGCAGGTGAATGTGTGACAGCCAAGGCCTCCTCACACTCCAGGAGACCTGTGTGGCAGGTAGCCTAGTGGTTAGAGTGTTGGACTAGTAACCAAAAGGTTGCTAGATCAAATCCCTGAGCTGACAAGGTAAAAATCTGTTGTTCTGCCCCTGAACAAAGCAGTTAACCCACTGTTCCTAGGCTGTAAAAAATAATTTGTTCTTAACTGACTTGCCTTGTTAAATAACAGACTGCTGTCTGAGCACTAATACTCTACAGGGATAAAGACACACCAGGAACCCTCCTCTAGCTCTAGCCTCTGTTGCCCTGCAGATGCTCAATCACCTGCTGACACCTAGCCTGCAGCAAGAACAAGTACTCTCTTTATGTTAACAACCTAATGTACCGAGGTGCTGTGAAATATACACTGCTCCAAAAAATAAAGGGAACACTAAAATAAAACATCCTAGATCTGAATGAATGAAATATTCTTATTAAATACTTTTTTCTTTACATAGTTGAATGTGCTGACAACAAAATCACACAAAAATTATCAATGGAAATCAAATTTATCAACCCATGCAGGTCTGGATTTGGAGTCACACTCAAAATTAAAGTGGAAAACCACACTACAGGCTGATCCAACTTTGCTGTAATGTCCTTAAAACAGGTCAAAATGAGGCTCAGTAGTGTGTGTGGCCTCCACGTGCCTGTATGACCTCCCTACAACGCCTGGGCATGCTCCTGATGAGGTGGCGGATGGTCTCCTGAGGGATCTCCTCCCAGACCTGGACTAAAGCATCCGCCAACCCCTGGACAGTCTGTGGTGCAACGTGGCGTTGGTGGATGGAGCGAGACATGATGTCCCAGATGTGCTCAATTGGATTCAGGTCTGGGGAACGGGCGGGCCAGTCCATAGCATCAATGCCTTCCTCTTGCAGGAACTGCTGACACACTCCAGCCACATAAGATCTAGCATTGTCTTGCAATAGGAGGAACCCAGGGCCAACCGCACCAGCATATGTTCTCACAAGGTGTCTGAGGAGCTCACCTCGGTACCTGATGGCAGTCAGGCTACTTCTGGCGAGCACATGGAGGGCTGTGCGGCCCCCCAAAGAAATGCCACCCCACACCATGACTGACCCACCGCCAAACCGGTCATGCTGGAGGATGTTGCAGGCAGCAGAACGTTCTCCACGGCGTCTCCAGACTCTGTCACGTCTGTCACATGTGCTCAGTGTGAACCTGCTTCATCTGTGAAGAGCACAGGGCGCCAGTGGCGAATTTGCCAATCTTGGTGTTCTCTGGCAAATGCCAAACGTCCTGCACAGTGTTGGGCTGTAAGCACAACCCCCACCTGTGGACGTCGGGCCCTCATACCACCCTCATGGAGTCTGTTTCTGACTGTTTGAGCAGACACATGCACATTTGTGGCCTGCTGGAGGTGATTTTGCAGGTCTCTGGCAGTGCTCCACCTGCTCCTCCTTGCACAAAGGCGGAGGTAGCAGTCCTGCTGCTGGGTTGTTGCCGTCCTACGGCCTCCTCCACGTCTCCTGATGTACTGGCCTGTCTCCTGGTAGTGCCACCATGCTCTGGACACTACGCTGACAGACACAGCAAACCTTCTTGCCACAGCTCGCATTGATGTGCCATCCTGGATGAGCTGCACTACCTGAGCCACTTGTGTGGGTTGTAGACTCCGTCTCATGCTACCACTAGAGTGAAAGCACCGCCAGCATTCAAAAGTGACCAAAACATCAGCCAGGAAGCATAGGAACTGAGAAGTGGTCTGTGGTCACCACCTGCAGAACCACTCCTTTATTGGGGGTGTCTTGCTAATTGCCTATAATTTCCACCTTTTGTCTATTCCATTTGCACAACAGCATGTGAAATTTATTGTCAATCAGTGTTGCTTCCTAAGTGGACAGTTTGATTTCACAGAAGTGTGATTGACTTGGAGTTACATTGTGTTGCTTAAGTGTTCCCTTTATTTTTTTGAGCAGTGTATATTGTATGATTATGAAACACAGTGTGTGAGATAAACACCAATAGCGAGTCCTTCAGGTGCATGGTGTTAAGTGAATATACCTTGTGAATGCAGACACTGTGAATGAACCAGCCAGGTCAACAGTGAGGGAGGTAGACACAGTCATACTTGAAGTAGTGGCAGTCCCATGCCCAGCCCACACACACTGACTGTACATATAGGAGCAAGTGTCATTGTCCGTACACACACACGCGCACACACACACAAAGGGTGTAGCCTCAATAGATGGGTTAAAACTGTCTGATTCAAGAACTGCCTTCTCTCTCTGTCTCTCTCTGTGTCTGTTTCTCTTTCTGTCTGTCTCTCTTTCTGTCTGTCTCTCTTTCTGTCGGTCTCTGTCTCACTCTCTATCTGTCTCACTCTCTATCTCTCTCTCTCTGTCTCTGTTTCTATCTGTCTCTCTTTCTATCGGTCTCTCTTTCTGTCGGTCTCTCTTTCTGTCGGTCTTTCTCTGTCTCTCTCTGTCTCTGTCTTACTCTCTATCGATCTATCTATCTCGGTGTCTGTCTCTCTTTCTGTCGGTCTCTCTTTCTGTCTCTCTCTCTATCTGTCTCTCTCTGTCTCTCTCTGTCTCTCTCTGTCTCTATCTCTCTCTCTCTGTCTCTATCTGTCTCTATCTGTCTGTCTGTCTCTTGCTCTACTTCCCAGAGCCATGGGCAAGGACAAGGCTCAGTTCTCTTACTTCGTATGGAGCGCTGATTCTCTGAATCTCCTCTAACTCTAACACACACAATCCCCCCGTCTCCCTGAGGCCATGTCTGTCACATCCTCAACAAGTAAGTGCTAAATTCAACTTTCCACATTCACAGTATCTGCATAAAGACAGTTCTATGTCATAGAACATATCACACTTCACAACGTTGCGCTCTCATTTGCACGTTATCAAATCCAGCACCTTGCTCCCTCACCCCTCCCTGTGCTGAAGAGCCCATGTGACTCCATATGTGGTACGGAGATAAGGGGAGGAGCTCAATAACCAAAACCTCACCACTTCTACAACCGTATATCCAACCTATCTTCCCCAGCTGTACAGACGCCCCCCCCCCCCCGACACACCAGATCTCCTGAAATATCCAACCTATCTTCCCCAGCTGTACAGACACCCCCCCCCCCCCCGACACACCAGATCTCCTGAAATATCCAACCTATCTTCCCCAGCTGTACAGACGCCCCCCCCCCCCACCCCCGACACACCAGATCTCCTGAAATATCCAACCTATCTTCCCCAGCTGTACAGACGCCCCCCCCCCCCCCCCCCGACACACCAGATCTCCTGAAATATCCAACCTATCTTCCCCAGCTGTACAGACGCCCCCCCCCCCGACACACCAGATCTCCTGAAATATCCAACCTATCTTCCCCAGCTGTACAGACGCCCCCCCCCCCCCCCCGACACACCAGATCTCCTGAAATATTCAACCTACCTTCCCCAGCTGTACAGACGCCCCCACCCCGACACACCAGATCTCCTGAAATATCCAACCTATCTTCCCCAGCTGCACAGACCCCCCCCCCCCCCCACCCCCCCCCCCGACACACCAGATCTCCTGAAATATCCAACCTACCTTCCCCAGCTGCACAGACCCCCCCCCCACCCCCCCCCCAACACACCAGATCTCCTGAAATATCCAACCTACCTTCCCCAGCTGTACAGACGCCCCCCCCCCCCCCCCGACACACCAGATCTCCTGAAATATCCACATATCTTGTATCACTTTTTAGAACTCAAATTCCACCCTAAGGCGTGCAGAGACCATCCCATTAGGTAGCCTAGTGGTTAGAGTGTTGGACTTGGAACCGAAAGGTTGCTAGATCGAATCCCCGAGCTGACAAGGTAAAAATCTGCCATTCTGCCCCTGAACAAGGCAGTTAAGGCACTGTTTCCTAGACTGTCATTATAAAAAAGAATATGTTCTTAACTGACTTGCCTAGTTAAACAAAGGTCAAAACAATGAATAGTAAAGGGTCTGTTATCCCCTCACCTTTCACCCTGTTCCTCCTTGTTATCAAATGTTGCCTGAGCAAACAGTTCATTCAACAACACACACTTGTCCTTTTCCTTATTTGAATCCCTGCACCCCATTATAAACTCCACCCCCAACCTCTCACACAGACATTCCAACAGAGACATTCATGGCATTAACCTGGCGCACACAGAAAAGACATGAATCACAGTTTCTCTCATGACACAGAAAGTACACCCCTGTACAACTCCCGGGTCGACCCGTGCCAACCAGATATTAGTGGCCGTGGGTTTCATGTAGGTCTCCTGACCTCTTTGGTACTGGGGGTTTGTAGAGCCCCCTCCATCAAAAACCCACCACACTCTCCTCCCCACATACCCCCTGCCACTGATGTGCCTTCACTCCTGTTAGGCTCCTAATTTTATGTTACTATTTTTATATCATTCCTTTATTTAACTAGGCAAGTCAGTTAAGAACGTATTCTTATTTACAATGATGGCCTACCCCAGCCAAACCCTCACCTGGACGACGCTGTAACAATTGTGAGCGGCCCTATGGCACTCCCAATCATGGCCAGTTGTGATACAGCCCAGGATCCAGGGTCTGTAGTGACGCCTCTAGCACTGAGATGCAGTGCCTTAGACCACTGCGTCACTCGGGAGCCCCTTACCTTAATGCAGAGATTGTAGAGGGCTTTACCTCCCACCCCCTCAAACTCCCCCAGGCTCGGAGTGTTAAAATCTAACAAGTCCTCCAGACCCCCTTGCCAGTCCCCAGTCTCTGCCGTCACCTGCAGTGGCGGAAACATTGGTGGCCCCTCCCCCTTAAGCCGCTCAAACACCCCCCCTTCCCGGCTCAGACAGTGCCTCCTGGACCTCCTCCAGGAATCTCTCCAGCAGCCCTAGAGGCGTTAGTCCTGTTTGTTGCGCCAGGACTTCCGGGGTTTTCCACCCCTCCTCTCCCAGCAGCCGCAGGTGACCCTGCCTTAGTAAACCCGCTACCATCAGTCGCCTCTGCAGGGTGGCCGACTGAACCGATCTCAAAAGGATGGCTGGGTTGTGGACGATAGGCTCCTCCCACACCCACAGCCCAGACTCCACACCCCCTTCTCGTGTGGGCCTTAGCAGCTGCCAGGCCCTCAGCACTGCAGAGTAAAAGTCTGAGAGACCAGCTGTACTCAGACTCTCCAGCTGACATCAGTATGGTAGAGCAGTCTCTGCACCACCTTTAGTCGGAATGCTGCCACCCTGCTCTCCAGTTCCACCAGGCCCTGTCCTCCTTCGTGTACAGACATATACAACACCGCCCTCAGCCAGTGATGACCCGACCAGAAAAAGCAGACCGGCGGGGGGTTGAGAACAGCCAGTCTTGACACCACTGCCTGTGACAGCCCCTCCCAGTTCTTCCTGACCCACCTCTACGAGCCCAGGTACACCCCCAAAATGTCAAGCCCTTCACAACCCCACTGCAAACCACCTGAAAGCAGAGGGGCCCTATCCCTCCATGCCCCACATAACAGAGCATTGCTCTTGCCCCATGACTAGACCCAGCCTCATCTACACCACCATCCATAACATGACTAGACCCAGCCTCATCTACACCACCAGCCTGACTAGACCCAGCCTCATCTACACCACCATCCATAACATGACTAGACCCAGCCTCATCTACACCACCATCCATAACATGACTAGACCCAGCCTCATCTACACCACCATCCATAACATGACTAGACCCAGCCTCATCTACACCACCATCCATAGCATGACTAGACCCAGCCTCACCTACACCACCATCCATAACATGACTAGACCCAGCCTCATCTCCACCACCATCCATTACATGACTAGACCCAGCCTCATCTACACCACCATCCATAACATGACTAGACCCAGCCTCATCTACACCACCATCCATAACATGACTAGACCCAGCCTCATCTCCACCACCATCCATAACATGACTAGACCCAGCCTCATCTACACCACCATCCATAACATGACTAGACCCAGCCTCATCTACACCACCATCCATAACATGACTAGACCCAGCCTCATCTACACCACCATCCATAACATGACTAGACCCAGCCTCATCTACACCACCATCCATAACATGACTAGACCCAGCCTCATCTACACCACCATCCATAGCATGACTAGACCCAGCCTCATCTACACCACCATCCATAACATGACTAGACCCAGCCTCATCTACACCACCATCCATAACATGACTAGACCCATCATCTGCTGCCTGCGTCTCATGGCCCCCTGCACGTTGACCTCGATTTCCCCCACTGGCGCTTGTACCCTCACCTTGTCTACAGCCTTTATGTGGGCACACAAAGCTCTTATGCCCCAAATCCCTACACTCAAAACACCGTAGACTATCTGTGCTGGCAAAACCTGCATAGAGCCCCTCCCCATGCCTCACATTAAAATGCACATTTAGCTGTTGCTCATTGTTATTCAGAAACATAAACACTTGCCTCTGGAATGAAACAACGTGCTTAACGGCATCTGCCTGAAAACCTGCCAACAGTACACGGAAACCGCTAGCAAACTTACCAAAACCACTCAGCTCTTTACGGATTTGATCATCTGTAATAGACGGAGGCAGATTCGCAACTACCACTCTAGTTGAAGGATGCGGAATGTATAAATTCAGCTGCTTCCTGTTGGCCGACTGCAAACAGAACCTCCTCCACCTTAACTCCATTCTCAGGTACACATCTGAATCCATGCCATAACGACAGTGTCTCCTCCGCACTAGGCTGCGAAGCATTCGCGCACACCATTCAAACCCCAGGAAACTCTGTCCTCTTCCACCCTAACTTCAAAAAGAAAAACAGCAAGATGCTGCCACCAGCTTTACCGTAGCGATGGAGCCAGGATTCCTCCAAACTCCCAGCAGGCTGTGTGTGCCTTTTACTGAGGAACGTCTTCCCTCTGGCCACGCTACCATAAAGGCCTGATTGGTGGAATGCTGTTGAGATGTCCTTCTGGAAGTTTCTCCCATCTAAACAGAGGAAGCTCTGGAGCTCTGTCAGAGTGACTGGGTTCTTAGTCACCTCCCTGACTAAGGCCCTTCTCCCCCGATTGTTCTGTTTGGCCGGGTGGTCAGCTCTAGTAAGAGTCTTGGTCGTTCCAAACTTCTTCCATTTCAGAATGATGGAAGCCATTGTGTTCTTGGGGACCTTCAATGCTCCAGACTCCTGTCTTGGTGCGCTACGGACAATTGTTTTGACCTCATGGCTTGGTTGTTGCTCTGACATGAACTGTTAACTGTGGGACCTTATATAGACAGGTGTGTGCCTTTCCAAATCATGTCCAATCAATTGAATTTACC
This sequence comes from Salvelinus fontinalis, assembly GCF_029448725.1. Taxonomy (NCBI): domain Eukaryota; kingdom Metazoa; phylum Chordata; class Actinopteri; order Salmoniformes; family Salmonidae; genus Salvelinus; species Salvelinus fontinalis. The sequence goes on along the minus strand of NC_074700.1, from coordinate 20,261,384 downwards.
ACAGGTGGACTCCAATCAAGTTGTAGAACCATCTTAAGGATGATCAATGGAAACAGGATGCACCTGAGCTCAATTTCGAGTCTCATAGAAAAGTGTCTGAATACTTATGTAAATAAAGTATTTCTGATTATTATTTTTCATACATTTGCAGAAATGTCTAAAAAACAGTTTTTGCTTTGTTATTATGGGGGATTGTGGATGAGGGGAAAACATGTATTACATTTTAGAATAAGGCTGATACGTAACAAAATGTGAAAGAAATTAAGGGGTCTGAATACTTTCCGAATCCACTGATTCGATTGGGTGAATTACCACAGTGTTCCATCACAGCAGCAATATTTGTGACCTGTTGCCACAAGAAAAGGGCAACCAGTGAAGAACAAACACCATTGTAAATACAAACCATATTTATGTTAATTAGTTTCCCTGTTGTACTTCAACTATGTGTAAATAATATGACATTTGAAATGACTTTATTCTTTTGGAACTTTTGTGAGTGTAATGTTTTCAACAAATATTGTTTATTTCACTTTTGTTAAGATAGAGAGAGAGAGAGAATGTTTATGTATTTTCCCTTTTTTATTTTAACTATTTTCACATTGTTACAACACTGTATATAGCCATAATATGACATTTTCAATGTCTCTACTCATTTGAAACTTTTGTGAGTTTAATTTTTACATTTCATTTTTTATTCTTTCACTTTTGTTTATTATCTATTTCACTTGCTTTGGCAATGTAAACATATGTTTCCCATGCTAATAAAGTCCCTTAAATTGAAATTGAATTGAGAGAGGATGTGTGTGTTGTTCTGTATGTATGGCAATAAGACTGTGTCTGGTCCTCATGCTGTTTTGTTGAGTGAGTCAAGGTGGGATTAACAAGGGAGCTATTGTCAGCGCTGTCTGCTGTTAGTAAAAAAAAATATTTAAAAAATATATGTTTTATTGTCACGATTTATTGTCACTCCAGATAGGTGCAGTGAAATGTTTTACAGGGTCAGCCATAGTAGTACAATGCCCCTGAAGCAAATTAGGGTTAAGTGCCTTGCTCAAGGGCACATCAACAGATTTTTCACCTTGTTGGCTCGGGTATTCGAACGCTCTAAATGCTAGGCTATCACGCACACACACTTCCTGGCCTTTCATTAAAGCGATTAGAGATTAATGTCCAGAGCCCACGTCTAATCCTGTTTAGAACTCCACTGTGAGATCATGGCATGTAGTGTGACCAGCCTTGTGTGTGTGTGTGTGTGTGTGTGTGTGTGTGTGTGTGTGTGTGTGTGTGTGTGTGTGTGTGTGTGTGTGTGTGTGTGTGTGTGTGTGTGTGTGTGTGTGTGTGTGTAGGTTCTTCTATCTTGCCTTGATGACAGCTTTGCACACTCTTGGCATTCTCTCAACTAGCTTCATGAGGTAGTCACCTGGAATGCATTTCAATTAACAGGTATGCCTTGTTAAAAGTTCATTTGTGGAATTTCTGTCCTTCTTAATGCTTTGAGCCAATCAGTTGTGTTGTGACAAGGTAGGGGTGATATACAAAAGATGGCAATAACGCTATTTGGTAAAATACAAAATCCATATTGTGGCAAGAACAGCTCAAAAAGGCAAAGACAAACGATAGTCCATCATTACTTTAAGACATGAAGGTTAGTCAATACGTAAGTTTCTTCAAGGGCAGTCTCGAAAACCAAGCCCTATGATGAAACTGTCTCTCATGAGGACCGCAACAGGAATGGAAGACCGAGTTACCTCTGCTGCAGAGGATAAGTCCATTAGAGTTACCAGCGAAAGAAATTGTAGCTCAAATAATGCTTCACAGAGTTTAAGTATATATTTTTTTAACAGACACATCTCAACATCTACTGTTCAGAGGGGACTGCGTGAATAAGGCCTTCATGGTCGAATTGCTGCAAAGAAACCACTACTAAAGGACACCAATAAGAAGAAGAGACTTGCTTGGGCCAAAAAAACATGAGCAATGGACAATAGACTGGTGGAAATCTGTCCTTTGGTCTGATGAGTCCAATTTTGAGATTTTTGGTTCCAACCGCCGTGTCTTTGTGAGACGCAGAGTAGGTGAACGGATGATTTTCGCATGTGTGGTTCCCACTGTGAAGTATGGAGGAGGAGGTGTGATGGTGTGGGGGTGCTTTGCTGGTGACACTGTCAGTGATTTATTTAGAATTCAAGGCACACTTAACCAGCATGGCTACTACAGCATTCTGCAGCGATACGACATCCCATCTGGTTTGCGCTTAGTGGGACTATAATTTGTTTTTCAACAGGATAATGACCCAAAACACACCTCCAGTCTGTGTAAGGGATATTTGACCAAGAAGGAGAGTGATGGAGTGCTGCATCAGATGACCTGGCCTCCACAATCACCCGACCTCAGCCCAATTGAGATGGTTTGGGATGAGTTGGACTGCAGAGTGAAGGAAAAGCAGGCATCGAGTGCTCAGCATATGTGGGAACTCTTTCAAGACAGTTGGAAAAGCATTCCAGGTGAAGCTGGTTGAGATAATGCCAAGAGTGTGCAAAGCTGTCATCAAGGCAAAGGGTGGCTATTTGAAGAATCAAAAATCTAAAATATATTTTGATTTGTTTAACACTTTTTTGATTACTACATGATTCCATATAGTTTAGATGTTTTGATGTCTTCACTATTATTCTACAATGAATAGACCCTTGAATGAGTAGATGTGTCCAAACGTTTGACTGGTAGTGTATATAATGTGACCGACTGACCATATCACAGTGTATCAACTTTGCTGTCAATCACAGTGTTAGTAATGACATATTATTATACTGGACTCTCTCACAGAGTACTGTTGTATGTACTGTAACTGCATATGACTGTAACTGTATCACAGTGGATCATATTCACACACACACCGTAACACCCAGTTGTGGGCCTCTGCCAGATGAGAGGATAGGATTCCACAGTAATGAGATCTCTTTCAGAAGCAATGAACTGAAGACACACACACAGATCAGGTGAGGACAGGAACAAAAGCAATCCACCACAAAAACCTCTACATTAACAACCCTACAACTCAGCCAGGGTTACCATTAGCCGGTAACAGCTAGCTTTTGGCCGATATTTTTTTTTGAAAAGCTGATTAATAAAATTTGCGCAGGCCAATTGTCCGGGAGAAGAAGGAAAAGTCCAATTACGAAATAATGCTTTTTAGCATATTCATTGATGTAAATACCAGTCGATGGAAAAACGTTTGACTGGTCATGTTTTTCAGTCCATGGGTAATTTGCATAATTTAGCGGAATAATTAAATTGACACCTGTGTACAGTATATTCTTTATGCACAGTTGAAGTCGGAAGTTTACATACACCTTAGCCAAATACATTTAAACTCAGTTTTTCACAATTCCTGACATTTAATCCTAGTAAAAATCCCTGTCTTAGGTCAGTTAGGATCACCACTTTATTTTAAGAATGTGAAATGTCAGAATAATAGTAGAGAAAATGATTTATTTCAGCTTTTATTTCTTTCATCACACTCCCAGTGGGTCAGAAGTTTACATACACTCAATTAGTATTTGGTAGCATTGCCTTTAAAGTGTTTAACTTGGGTCAAACGTTTCGGGTAGCATTCCACAAGCTTCCCACAATAAGTTGGGTGAATTTTGGCCCATTCCTCCTGACAGAGCTGGTGTAACTGAGTCAGGTTTGTAGGCCTCCTTGCTCGCACATGCTTTTTCAGTTCTGCCCACAAATGTTCTATAGGATTGAGGTCAGGGCTTTGTGATGGCCACTCCAATACCTTGACTTTGTTGTCCTTAAGCCATTTCGCCACAACTTTGGAAGTTTGCTTGGGGTCATTGTCCATTTGGATGACCCATTTACAACCAAGCTTTAACTTCCTGACTGATGTCTTGAGATGTTGCTTCAATATATCCACATAATTTTCCTCCCTCATGATGCCATCTATTTTGTGAAGTGCACCAGTCCCTCCTGCAGCAAAGCACCCACACAACATGATGCTGCCAACCCCCTGCTTCACGGTTGGGATGGTGTTCTTCGGCTTGCAAGCATCCCCCTTTTTCCTCCAAACATAACAATGGTAATTATCGCCAAACGGTTCTATTTTTGTTTCATCAGACCAGAGGACATTTCTCCAAAAAGTATGATCTTTGTCCCCATATGCAGTTGCAAACCGTACTCTGGCTTTTTTTAATGGCGGTGTTGGAGCAGTGGCTTCTTCCTTGCTGAGCGGCCTTTCAGGTTATGTCGATATAGGACTCGTTTTACTGTGGATATAGATACTTTTGTACCTGTTTCCTCCAGCATCTTCACAAGGTCCTTTGCTGTTGTTCTGGGATTGATTTGCACTTTTCGCACCAAAGAACGTTCATCTCTTGGAGACAGAACACGTCTCCTTCCTGAGCGGTATGACGGCTGTGTTGTCCCATGGTGTTAATACTTGCATACTATTGTTTGTACAGATGAATGTGGTACCTTCAGGCGTTTGGAAATTGCTCCCAGGGATGAACCAGACTTGGAGGTCTACAATTGTTTTCTGAGGTCTTGGCTAATTTCTTTAGATTTTCCCATGATGTCAAGCAATGATGCACTGAGTTTGAAGGTAGGCCTTGAAATACATCCACAGGTACCTCCAATTGACTCAAATTCTGTCAATTAGCCTATCAGAAGCTTTTAAAACCATGACATAATTTTCTGGAATTTTCCAAGCTGTTAAAAGGCACAGTCAACTTAGTGTATGGAAACTTCTGACCCACTGGAATTGTGATACAGTGAATTATAAGTGAAATAATCTGTCTGTAAACAATTGTTGGAAAAATTACTTGTGTCATGCACAAAGTAGATGTCCTAACCGTCTTACCAAAACTATAGTTCGTTAACAAGAAATTTGTGGAGTGGTTGAAAAACAAGTTTTAATGACTCCAACCTAAGTGTATGTAAACTTCTGACTTCAACTGTATCATATTTATCACACGAATAAAGAGCGGAAAATCTGTCAGACAGTGTGAGAGCTGCTGCTAAAGCATCTCAAACAGGAAATGCATCAGCACGTCACACACCACTTTGCAATGAGCTGGAGGCAGTATGAGCTAGTCAGCATGAGCTGGAGGCATCATGAGCTGGAGGCAGTATGAGCTGGAGGCAGTATGAGCTAGAGGCAGTATGAGCTGGAGGCAGTATGAGCTAGAGGCAGTATGAGCTGGAGGCAGTATGAGCTAGAGGCAGTATGAGCTGGAGGCAGTATGAGCTGGAGGCAGCATGAGCTGGAGGCAACATGAGCTGGAGGCAGTATGAGCTGGAGGCAGCATGAGCTGGAGGCAGTATGAGCTGGAGGCAGTATGAGCTGGAGGCAGCATGAGCTGGAGGCAACATGAGCTGGAGGCAGTATGAGCTAGAGTCAGCATGAGCTGGAGGCATCATGAGCTGGAGGCAGTATGAGCTGGATGCAGTATGAGCTAGAGGCAGCATGAGCTGGAGGCAACATGAGCTGGAGGCAGTATGAGCTGGAGGCAGTGTGCATTTTGAAAACATATACACTACATGGCCGTTGAACATCTCATTCCAAAATCATCTGCATTAATATGGAGTTGATCCCCACTTTGCTGCTGAAACAGCCTCCACTCTTCTGGGAAGGCTTGTTGGAACAGTACTACGGGACTTGCTTCCATTCAGCCACAAGAGCATTAGTGAGGTCGGGCAGTGATGTTGGGCGATTAGGCCTGGCTCGCAGTCAGCATTCCAATTCATCTCAAAGGTGTTCGATGGGGTTGAGGTCAGGGCTCTGTGCAGGCCAGTCAAGTTCTTCCACACCGATTGTGCACAGGGGCATTGTCATGCTGAAACAGGAAAGGGCCTTCCCCAAACTGTTGCCACAACATTGGAATCGCCTAGAATGTAATTGTATGCTGTAGCATTAAGATTTCCCTTCACTAGAGCTAAGGGGCCTAGCCCGAGCCATGAAAATCAGCCCCAGACCATTATTCCTCATCCACTAAAGTTTACAGTTGGCACTATGCATTCTGGCGGGTAGCGTTCTCCTGGCATCCGCCAAACCTAGATTTGTCCATCGAACTGCCAGATGTTGAAGCGTGATTCATCACTTCAGAGAACAAGTCCAAAGCTTTACACCACTCCAGTCGACGCATGGCATTGCACATGGTGATCTTAGGCTTGTGTGCGGCTGCTCAGCCATGGAAACCCATTTCATGAAGATCTCGATAAACAGTTATTGTGCTGACGTTGCTTCCAAAGGCAGTTTGGAACACGGTAGTGAGTGTTTCAACCGAGGACAGACCATTTTTACGCGCTACGTGCTTCAGCACTCGGCGGTCCCGTTCTGTGAGCTAGTGTGGCCTACCACTTCGTGGCTGAGCCGTTGTTGCTCCTAGACGTTTCCACTTCACAATAACAGCACTTACAGTTGATCAGGGTACCTCTAGCAGGGCAGAAATTTGACAAAATGACTCGTTGGAAAGGTGGCATTATATGACGGTGCCACACTGAGTTCTTCAGTAAGGTCATTCTACTGCCAATATTTGTCTATTAAGATTGCATGGCTGTGTGCTGTCAGCAACAGCTGTGGCTGAAATAGCCAAATCCACTAATTTGAGGGGTCCATATACTTTTGTATATATAGTGTACTTAGTGTACTTGTTTGGAACCTGAATGTTTTACTACATATTTTGAGGCATGTCTTACCTTGCTTCAAAGTAGCCTAGCCAAAATTAGACCATTTCTGTGGAGGCAAATATTTTATAGCAACTTTCTTTCATTTTTTCAAAGGCACAATCCTAGTCATATTAGCAACCCATTGTGTCACGACTTCCGCCAAAGTTGGTGCCTCTCCTTGTTCGGGCGGCATTCGGCAGTTGACGTCACTGGCTTTCTAGCCTCCACCGATCTATATTTCTTTTTCCATTTGTTTTGTCTTGATTGTACACACCTGGTTCCCATTACGTTTTTATTATTTCCCTATTTAACCCTCTGGAGCCATCATGGTTTTGTGCGTGTTTATTGTTGTCAGTTGTCTCGTTATTGTGATTCTGGATTCTCCTTGTTGTAAGACTATTTTGAGTAAAGTTACTATTATTACTCATCTCTGTGTCCTGCGCCTGACTCCACCTTACCCACATCACCTAGACTTTGACACCATGTTAGTTGTTGCATATTAGATCTCCCCTAAATTTCGAACATATATTTTCATCTCTGACAACAGTGTTTTCCCGCTAAGTGCATTACGGAACCAACATTCGCGCGTAGTCTACTGCCTTGTGCACATTGATGCGCATATAATGTGAAGAAATAATAGCTTATCAACATTTAAAGCTCAACGTTCTGATCTGTTGCATCAGACTCTTTGCTTTTTAACGTTTTTTAATGTATTTATTGTGTAGCCTAGGCCTACAGGTTGTATGAATTTGGGATCGCCCACAACTGTCCCAGTCTGTTTGGGATAGGCTGTTTCTTTGTCGAAAAGCTGACCAACGTTATACACGTCAGCTACTGCAGTGACAGAAATGACTGCAACACTCAACAAAGAGCTGCAGTTAGTTTCAGAGTGGGTGGCAAGGAATAAGTTAGCCCTAAATATTTCTCAAACTAAAAGCATTGTATTTGGAACAAAACACTCACTAAACCTGAACTAAATCTTCTAATAAATAATGTGGAAATTGAGCAAGTTGAGATGATTAAACTGCTTGGGGCAAGACTAGATTGTAAACGTTCATGGTCAAAACATATTGATACAACAGTAGCTAAGATGGGGAGAAGTCTGTCCATAATAAAGTGATACTCTGTCTTCTTAACAGCACTATCAACAAGGCAGGTCCTACAGGCTCAGGTTTTGTCGCACCTTGACTACTGTTCAGTCGTGTGGTCAGGTGTCACAAAAAAGGACGTAGGAAAATTGCAATTGGCTCAGAACAGGGCAGCACGGCTGGCCCTTGGATGTACACAGAGAGCCAATATTAATAATATGCCTGTCAATCTCTCTTGTCTGAAAGTGGATGACAGATTGACTTCATCACTACTTTTATTTATGAGAGGTACTGACATGTTGAATGCACCAAGCTGTCTGTCTAAACTACTGGCACACAGCTCGGACACCCATGCATACCCCACAAGACATGCCACAAGAGGTCTCTTCACAATCCCCAAGTCCAGAACAGACTATGGGAGGCACACAGTACTACATAGAGCCATGACTACATGGAACTCTATTCCACATCAAGTAACTGACGCAAGCAGTAAAATTAGATTTAAAAACAGATTAAAAAACACCTTATGGAACAGCGGGGACTGTGAAGCAACACAAACATTGGCACACACACACACACACACACAATAACATACGCACTATACATACACATGGATTTAGTACTGTAGATATGTGGTAGTGGTGGAGTAGGGGCCTGAGGGCACACAGTGTGTTGTGAAATCTGTGAATGTATTGTAATGTTTTTAAAATTGTATCAACTGCCTTAATTTAGCTGGACCCCAGGAAGAGTATCTGCTGCCTTGGCAGGAACTAATGGGGATCCATAATAAATACAAATACAATACAATAGGTAGATTTTTCTAAAACGAGGGATAGTAAATTTAAATAACAACCTAGTGATTTTGCTGTTCATTACTCGTCTTGTTGGCTGAGGAAAAGTACATCTTCAAAGTGAGCATCAGAATTAGGTAAGAAGGACCGCACATCGTTGCATCCTCGACTTGCATGTTCTGTTAATATGACCATCATCTAAATGTGATTTCTGTCATTCTGAGCACCGTGGGTGGATGCCCTAGTCAGGTTACTCACCCAACGCATATGGGTCCGGTAAATTTCTCAAATGTCTGGCAAATTAAAATGCTGCCGGTCAAATGACTGGCGACACATTTTCCCAGCGGAAACAGTGATCTCAGCATACAGCAGCAATACCATCTACATGAAACAAACTCAACCAGACAGTCTCCTATCACGTCTACTGTTCACCAGCGCCAAACCACACCGAGATACGGTCCCATTCTCTAACCTTATCCTAGGAGTGTACACTTGCTCACTACCCATAAAAGCTTTAGCTAAACGCAATGAACTGATGTAAGCATTCCTTTTATAGCCATTAGGAGGGAAGGGAATGAGTGTACACTTTAAAGAGAAGAGCAGAGAATGAAGGAGAGAAGAGTAGAGGATGAAGGAGAGAAGAGTAGAGGATGAAGGAGAAAAGAGTAGAGAATAGGATGAAGGAGAGAAGAGTAGAGGATGAAGGAGAGAAGAGAATAGGATGAAGGAGAGAAGAGTAGAGGATGAAGGAGAGAAGAGTAGAGGATGAGGAGAGAAGAGTAGAGAATAGGATGAAGGAGAGAAGAGTAGAGAATAGGATGAAGGAAAGAAGAGTAGAGGATGAAGGAGAGAAGAGTAGAGGATGAAGGAGAGAAGACTAGAGGATGAAGGAGAGAAGAGTAGAGGGTGAAGGAGAGAAGAGTAGAGAATAGGATGAAGGAGAGAAGAGTAGAGGATGAAGGACAGAAGAGTAGAGGATGAGGAGAGAAGAGTAGAGGATGAAGGAGAGAAGAGTAGAGGATGGAGAGGAGAGTAGAGGATGAAGGAGAGAAGAGTAGAGAATAGGATGAAGGAGAGAAGAGTAGAGGATGAAGGACAGAAGAGTAGAGGATGAGGAGAGAAGAGTAGAGGATGAAGGAGAGAAGAGTAGAGAATAGGATGAAGGAGAGAAGAGTGGAGGATGAAGGACAGAAGAGTAGAGGATGGAGAGAAGAGTAGAGGATGAAGGACAGAAGAGAATGACAGTGGAGCGCGAAGGGAAACATCAGACCTCTCTGCCATTCATCTGAGCGGAAGAGCGAGCAGTGCCCCGAGCAGAGCACCAGTCCTTCTTAATCGGTTGTGTGTGTGTGTGTGTGTGTGTGTGTGTGTGTGTGTGTGTGTGTGTGTGTGTGTGTGTGTGTGTGTGTGTGTGTGTGTGTGTGTGTGTGTGTGTGTGTGTGTGTGTGTGTGTGTGTGTGTGTGTGTGTGTGTGTGTGTGTGTGTGTGTGTGTGTGTGTGTGTGTGTTAAGGGCAGGGCTAGGCAGGAGCTGACTATGTGGTCAAGTGTAGCAGACACCCTATTTTGTCCCCAATGTTGTGGTGCAGGTTGATTAAAGCACAAGAGAGCCGCAGCATACAGCATATGATCATATGATATTACTTAATTCACCTAGTATTTGTCATTGACACAGCTCAGCTGTGGATATCACTGCAATAGCCTAGCATCTTTTCCGGGGGGGGGGGGGGGGGGAGGATCGGACATGGCTACTGTATCACTCGTCATACACAGTGACAACCCAGGCTAGTAACCCAGGCTAGCAACCCAAGACCCAGCCACAGCTCCAGACCTGAGCTCCAGACCCAGCTACAGCCCCAGCTACAGGCCCCAGCTACAGACCTCAGCTCCAGACCCATCTCAGCTCCAGACCCAGCTACAGCCCCAGCTACAGGCCCCAGCTACAGACCCAGCTCCAGCCCCAGCTACAGACCTCAGCTACAGACCTCAGCTACAGACCTCAGCTACAGACCCAGCTACAGACCCAGCTACAGGCCCAGCTACAGACCCAGCTACAGACCCAGCTACAGACCCAGCTACAGACATCAGCTCCAGGCCCCAGCTACAGACCTCAGCTCCAGACCCCAGCTACAGACCTCAGCCCCAGCCACAGGCCCCAGCTCCAGCCCCAGCTACAGGCCCCAGCTACAGACCTCAGCTCCAACCCCAGCTACAGACCTCAGCTCCAGCCCCAGCTACAGGCCCCAGCTACAGACCTCAGCTCCAGCCCCAGCTACAGACCTCAGCTCCAGACCTCAGCTCCAGCCCCAGGCCCCAGCTCCAGCCCCAGCTCCAGCGCTCAGCTCCAGCCCCAGCTCCAGCCCCAGCTACAGGCCCCAGCTCCAGACCTCAGCTCCAGACCCCAGCTACAGACCTCAGCTCCAGACCTCAGCTGCAGACCTCAGCTCCAAACCTCAGCTCCAACTCCAGCTATAGACCTCAGCTACAGACATCAGCTACAGACCTCAGCTACAGACCCCAGCTCCAGACCATCAGCGCCAGACCTCAGCTACAGACATCAGCTCCAGACCTCAGCTCCAGCCCCAGCTACGACGAGGGACAGAGTTGACTACAGCTCAGCAGTAGAACTCATCCAACCGTCCGTTCTGTTCCACTCCTCTGGGCTGGAGTCACAGGAATTTCCCTTGGTTCATGCCAGGGCCTTGTGCTTCAACAACTCAGTCGGCAGGAGCAGGAATCCCAACCATCCCCTTATGTCAACTCTCAGGCTGCGTCCCACGTGGTACCCTATTCCCTATGTAGTGCACTACTTTTGACCAGGGCCCATAGGGCTGTTAAAAAGTAGTACGCTATGTAGGGAAAAGGGTGTAATTTGGAACTGACTCCAACAACTGACTAACACACTTAGTAATGGGAATGTTTCATTATTTCAATGCCACATACAGCAGAGCTATATTAACAGCTACATTTAAGGTTTGGTGGTGATCAGCTGAAACACATGGCAGGCCGGGTAGGCTATTTTTGTCACTGGGATTATTTGGTTTGGGAATAAAATAAATGTTGTTTCACCCCCCGAGCAGGGTGTGAGTTTGAAGAAAGTCAATGAAGAGAAAAAGCAGTGAGAATGAGATGGTTGGTGACAAGCGCTGGTGGTGATTGTGACGCTGCAAAAACATGGTCAATTGGAGAAAGTAGGTTACTGTAGTGTATACTGATCAAGGACCAGTTTAGTTCCCCCTTCAGCATAGTTCATTAAGGTAAAGTGGCAATAAAGACTGACCCTGGAACTGACCTCACAGAGGCACTTTTAGTCAATGCAAACAACACGCAAATTGTGGGTAGACAGGAAGAGGAAGAGGTTTCAGCTACAAACCTCTACAGTGAGGAAATTCATGATCCAGGTTTCTGCAACAATCACAATGACAAGACACCCTGGGCCTGTCTTGAGACACACGTGATGGCTCTTACCTCCTCCCCTCCTTGAAGTGACCACATATCTCCAGGGGTGAAAGTAAGGCGGTATGTTTCAGAACGGCGTCCCGGCAAAATAAATTGCGGGGGTAACGCCGTACCGGTAAAACATGAGCCTATCACAATAATTCAAACAAAATGTCAAGAAAACTGTAGGCTATTAGACAACTTTTGATCATGTCAGAGGCATGAAAAAATGAGCGAATGGACTTGAAAACTGGTGATATAGCCTGCGTTCCAAAATGCCATGTGGTTCGATGAGAACACCAATGCAGAGACAGGTGGCCGACACCGAGGCGCACGCGGACTGCAGTGGACGCCTACATTCTGGCCTAATGACAATTCTGGCCTAATAGACAAGTAAAGGAGCCCTTTGAGGTGATTGTTTGACAATCTGATGATGGTTGTGTTTATGCCACAGTAAAAGCTCATGCATTTTTGAATGTTAAATACCACATATTTACAACTAGGCCCACAGAGATCCTATTGAATTAATAGGGATTCTATATGGAATACCATGACAAGCCCATCATTTTTTTAAGGACATATAGGAGGTCCCGTACAAAGAAGAAATGAATTCTACTTTCACCCCTGCATATCTGACAAGATTGGACAGGTGAAACTCAGGGTTCTCTAGCACAGTCTAACGATCTAGGCTGCATTGCGTCAGATCAGTGATTGCCTCATGGAAAGAGAGAAAGAAAAGAAGGAGGGAAGAAAGAAAGAAGGGGAGAAAGAAAGAAAGAAAGAAAGAAAGAAAGAAAGAAAGAAAGAAGGGGATGTATTTCTCAGAATTCAGCTTCACTGTTTGTTTCTCTGCAGTGAAATAGAAGAAGGAGTGATGGACCATGACCTGCTTAAGCATGAAACTGTGCAGATGCAGCAAGGTGACATCACTATGCACTGAAATATGAAATAGTCAACAAACCTCCCCAAACAATGGAGACCTTTTCTAGCCTTAGTAATAATCCGAGACAGGACGTCAAAGTGACAGAGTAAGGACACAGAATGGATATTTTAGAGGACAACTCATCTACACACTTAACCCAAAAAAGCACTTGACAAAAATAGTGAAATGCACACCGTCAAAGCACACTCAAAGGCTTTAGTTCTAGACGAACAAAGCTCTAAAGCTTTTTGAAAAGGAGAATTAGAAAGCACAGTACTAAAGCCCATGTGATCACGCGTTTATCAGTCCTATCTCATGCAGTGGCATCTCGGTATCAGAGTTTCTGCACTACGGTTATGATATGGTTATTATATGGTAATGAAGTTACTATGATTCTTCTTTTTTATATATATATTTGAAGGGATTTCCAGGTTTTATTGAACAGATAGCGAGAGAGAGAATGACCGTGGGGAAAGATAGAGAGGTTGTGTCAAAGGATTCGAACCTACGCCGATATAGCCAGGGTCAGTGTGCTAGCTTAGCATGTAACAAACCTACGCCGATATAGCCAGGGTCAGTGTGCTAGCTTAGCATGTAACAAACCTATGCCGATATAGTCAGGGTCAGTGTGCTAGCTTAGCATGTAACAAACCTATGCCGATATAGTCAGGGTCAGTGTGCTAGCTTAGCATGTAACAAATCTATGCCGATATAGCCAGGGTCAGTGTGCTAGCTTAGCATGTAACAAACCTATGCCGATATAGTCAGGGTCAGTGTGCTAGCTTAGCATGTAACAAACCTATGCCGATATAGCCAGGGTCAGTGTGCTAGCTTAGCATGTAACAAACCTATGCCGATATAGCCAGGGTCAGTGTGCTAGCTTAGCATGTAACAAACCTATGCCGATATAGTCAGGGTCAGTGTGCTAGCTTAGCATGTAACAAACCTATGCCGATATAGCCAGGGTCAGTGTGCTAGCTTAGCATGTAACAAACCTATGCCGATATAGCCAGGGTCAGTGTGCTAGCTTAGCATGTAACAAACCTATGCCGATATAGCCAGGGTCAGTGTGCTAGCTTAGCATGTAACAAACCTATGCCGATATAGCCAGGGTCAGTGTGCTAGCTTAGCATGTAACAAACCTATGCCGATATAGCCAGGGTCGGTGTGCTAGCTTAGCATGTAACAAACCTATGCATATATAGCCAGGGGCAGTGTGCTAGCTTAGCATGTAACAAACCTATGCCGATATAGCCAGGGTCAGTGTGCTAGCTTAGCATGTAACAAACCTATGCCGATAAAGCCAGGGTCAGTGTGCTAGCTTAGCATGTAACAAACCTATGCCGATATAGCCAGGGTCAGTGTGCTAGCTTAGCATGTAACAAACCTATGCCGATATAGCCAGGGGCAGTGTGCTAGCTTAGCATGTAACAAACCTATGCCGATATAGCCAGGGTCAGTGTGCTAGCTTAGCATGTAACAAACCTATGCCGATATAGCCAGGGTCAGTGTGCTAGCTTAGCATGTAACAAACCTATGCCGATATAGCCAGGGTCAGTGTGCTAGCTTAGCATGTAACAAACCTATGCCGATATAGCCAGGGTCAGTGTGCTAGCTTAGCATGTAACACTGCCTCCCTCAACTTGCTTCTGACTGGGCTTGAACCAGGGTCCTCTACCTTGAGAACACACGTGACCGCCCGCTTGACAACTTGGGAACCGATTGAGCTATACAAACGGTTCCAAATGGATGGCTCCATCGGCAACATTTCTAGCTAGCCGTGGAGAGAGATTACGGTACGTTCTTGACTACTTTACGCCGACACTGTTAACATGTGTGCCAGAGGTTGCAGCATTACCTCTAGTCCACACTGTGATACTTCTTTAGGCCAATGTTATGTTACTAGGATAGTGTAATTCTGTAGGAGCTGTCTATGGCCATTGAAAAGGGGGTAGATGTTTAAACATACACACATACCAATGAGCACATCAAGTGTCATATAGCATAAGAAACTGTAATACGGCAGAGAGGGAGGAAATGAAAAGATAGAAAGATAGAGAAAGAAAGATGCAGACAGTGGCCTCTAAACTACACACACACACACACACACACACACACACACACACACACACACACACACACACACACACACACACACACACACACAAAGGGGGATCTTGGGAATGTGTTCATAATAAGCATGGATCAATGTTAGGTGTGTGCTTTCCTGGCCACTCTTCCATTACATGGGATCAATACTACCCTATCTGGATAAACCCCCCAAAAAGAGGATTCTATAACATCAAAATCTACCTTATCAATTGATAATGACTGTAGAATATTGCTA
Source organism: Salvelinus fontinalis (assembly GCF_029448725.1). Classification (NCBI taxonomy): domain Eukaryota; kingdom Metazoa; phylum Chordata; class Actinopteri; order Salmoniformes; family Salmonidae; genus Salvelinus; species Salvelinus fontinalis. Next base: position 20,246,131 of record NC_074700.1, on the reverse strand, counting down.
AAACCACCGGCAATATTTGAATCGAAATCAAATGGTGGAGCCTTGCGCTACGGGATGAAATACATCCAGACAGACAATTGTGTTCTTAAAAAAAACAGTTTTTTTCTGTAAGCCATGTCACCTGAATGACCAGTGGTGCATTTGATATGGTACTTCCCCCCTAAATACCACGACCTACTGAGACATACAGAGCAAGTAGTAGGCCTACCATGTGCCTGAGGGGGGCATGTACATAAAATATACATTGTTAGAGAATATCAAGAAGACTCTGCAGTAGAATGTGTACTAGCCTATATATATGATTGCTACATGTCTGGGTTGACCAGGTAAACAAGACAACAAGATTATTGCAGGTTGGCAATGCATTATCATGCTCAGACACCTAAAACAATGCATTATCATGCTCAGACACCTAAAACAATGCATGCTTCCTATGTCAACCACCTATAGAGAATTTAAGAGCGTTTTTGGTAGTAAAATCACAAGTAAACACATACTGTTAGGCTACATAGGCGTCTTTAAGCCTTCTGCAAACGGTGCTACTTTGTGTAAACACAGACCAAACAAGAAACCAACAGACAGACAGAAAAGCAACTATCTCCTCATACTCGAATGCTCCTACCTCGGCACACAGCTTGGCGAAGAGCGGTCCACTTCCCAGGTGGCGTAGAGGTTCATGTGGACCGGGCGATTCGAGGTGATCGTGACCGGTTTGGAGGGCTGCACGTGCGGGGAAGGGGCACCTCCAGTCCGCGGGAGCCCTCCTCGCTCCGACATCACGGAGGTATGTTAGCTAAAAGGGTTTCAAACGAACGGGTTTAATAGCCTGTCTTCTTTTCCCTCTGCCTCTTCGTTGCAAAACCTACGATGTGCGTGAACAGTTTGGCTAGTGAATGCGTAAAAATGTTCGTCCGTGCAGTCGAAAGTTAATCCTTCTCCTCTATAGAATAACTATTATTTTGGTTGTACTAGATGGTAACATTACTGTCAATGTCCTTGCTTTCACAGCGAGCGAACCCTCTTTCTTTCTCTCAACTTGTTTCTGGATGTGTAATGTATCGGTGCAGGAAGCAAAAATTTCTCAACCAAGGCAAGTAGCACAATGCATGAGCAAACAGCTACGCCTCTTGTTAAAGACGTAGCCTACGCGTCGATTCCTTTGCAGGAGAGGGGAGATAGAGCGAGAGAGAGAGCGATATGAGAACATAATAATAACAGTGTAATAACAAGCCCTCCCTCAAAATTCTGCTTTTAAAAGGTTAAAAGTTGGTTAATTAAGAAATGATTATCACTCAGGTAAAACTATATATAAATAAATTGTATCAGTCAAAAAAACTAAATTGATTAATCAATCAATGTGAATGTTTTTTTTTTTTACTTGTAGAGCACCTCTTTCCAAGCTCATTCATCGATTGCAACCATATGGATAACTTAAAAAGTGTTGTCCTCAGAGGTGTGACTGGTGATGAATTAAAGGAATTTCCCCAGTATGACATGCTTAGAGGTCTTCTATTTAGTTTTGATATGTTTTAAAAGTCCCCCATTCCGAACATATGAGTGGGGGAATTCCACCCCTAAAGGGATTTAATCAGCTCAACTCAGGTTAGTACTAGCTTCTGATAGTATAGGCTAGTCTTCCATTCCAAATGGCACACTATTTCCTACATAGTGTCCTACTTTTCAACAAAGCCTTATGGGTCCTGGTCAAAACTAGTGCACTAGCTTATATAGGTGATAGGGTACCATTTAGGACGCTAACATTTGTGACTCAAAGTCTTTCCCCATACTATCGCGCCGTCAGTAAAGATGTTAGGATGCAAAATCGGTTAGGCCTACATGAGCTCAACTTCGTTGCGTCACACGACCTTGAGAAATGTTTACTGTGCACGTGTTGACTAACTTTTCCCTCCCTTACAGTACTAGGCTACTTCAGGTAGACTTAGGCCATACCTATTACTGAGTTATCGAATGTTCATGGTGTCTATAATATAGGCTAGGCCTATCGCGTTGGCACTAACAATGCGATTTTATTTTATTTGTTACAATTTTTTTTTAAACAATGCGATTTGGGAACGTACTGCGCTTTGATGTAGGGCCTATTGCAAAGGAGGGGTGGCGCCCATTTTAGGCCAGTCTGGCTACTGTCTGGTTAGAATATGAATCACTCAGGTATTGTCATTTGATAATCAGACACACACGTATCACGACTTGAACCAGCTTGTAGTGGGATTTATTTTCATTAATTTTACTATGCGTAATTGTCATTTGCAATGAGCTTGTTCAGTGGTGGAGTGGAGGGTATGAGCAGGTATATGCCATATATCCAATTATCTTTAAGTGGGCATTGTGTATACTCACATCTTAATCCACACTGATACGAATCAAAGAAGTGTAGTGGAGGTATACACCGTATCAATTAATACGGCTGATGGAACAGATCGGAATGTTTAACTTAAAATGTTGAAAAACTATTATTTATTCATATTTTAGGCGCATCAATGTACCAGCAATGTACACTCGGCAGTGCGTGAATGTCCCAAAATGCAATTTGTGGGAAAACTGTTCTAAAATTAGCACCGCACAAGCAATCAGTTTCATGAACAGAGATAGAAAATCCGTTAGAAAGAAGCGGGAAATAAAGATGCAACAAATATCATCGGTTGCTAATACGATTAGGATAATGCCTTTGGCTGCTAGACAATGAAAGCATGTTGGGTAAAAAATAGAACGGGAGAACGCATATGAATAAGATAAAATAATTGCCTCCACGTCTCAATGGTGGGATTTTGGAGCAAGGTAAGACATGCCTCATAATATGAAGTAAAACGTCCAGGTTTCAAACAATTACAGAACAGGAAAAATCTAACAATGCTAATGATAGGTCTAACCGTCTTCTGGTAGATGGAAAGGCTTTCCTAAAAACTGTCTCTATTAAATGTTAACTAGCTAGAAAGTAGCCTAGTACCTGTCAGAATGATATCATGATTATTTGCGTCAACCCAGTGGCAATTTGTTTCGCAAACACAATCTCATGAGCCACAGAAACACCACTAATCAAACAGTAGCGCTAGCTAGGTGCCCTTACACTAGAATTAAAGGGTAACCCCCCCCACAAAAAATGTCTTAATTTTTTTTCAAGACTTCAAAAGTGGTCTCCTGATGTGGTTTAAGCATTGTTATGGACTCTTAGAACATACAATTTTGTTATTTTTCTGAAAAAAATAAAAGTGACTTTGAGAACGAAAATCTGAAACCTGTGAATTTCTGACTCAGTTTATCTGTTTCAATAGTAGGTCTACTATTAGCCTACAGTACAGTACAGCTTGGGTTGGCCTGACTGAAAGACCAATATAGGATTGTTCATGTTAGGTCATTCAGAGTGTATGTCACTGTTTCTCATAGAATTTTTCACACAGTGCGCCTTTCCTCGGACCAGGTGGTCCGTTTAAAAACATTTAGGAAAAATGAGAGTGTACCCATTTCTCCAGCCACCACTACACCGCTCAGCTTGTTATCATGACGACATCAGTTTCAAGCTTTAATGTCACGTGCACAAGTACAGTGTAATGCCTTTCTTGCAGCTCTAAACCCAACAATGCAGTAATCAATATCAACGTAGTACTAAAAATAACATAAGGTAGAACAAAACTACACAAAATATTTAAAAATTAGAAATAAGAAGAACAAGAGAAATAAGCTAATTAATCATACTATATACAGGGTCAGTTCCAATACCATATTTACAATGTGCAGGGATACTGGAGGTATAGAGGTAGATATGTAGAGGGGTAAGGTGACTAGGCATCAGGACATATGATAAACAGAGTACCAGCCGTGTATATGATGATTGTATGTGAGTGTTTGTGTAGAGTCAGTATAAATGTGTGTGCGTGTTATGTGTGTGTCTGGGTGTGTGAGTGTGCATAGAGACAGTGCAGAAAATCTAATAAAATACGATTGTCAACTCAGACAGTCCATGTAGCCATTATGTTAGCTATTTCGCAGTCTTATGGCTTGGGGATAGAAGCTGTTCAGGAGCCTGTTGGTTTCAGACTTGATGCACTGGTACCGCCTGCCATGCAGAAGCAGATTGCCAATAAGTGGTAAGGAAACAGTGTTAGACTAGATCTAGTCAATGGTGCTGGAGGTGGGCAGGAGCTCACCGGAGTGGAGTACCGGCACGGAAAATGTTCTACTGCTTCAGCGCCTGTTCCTCTAATAGAATATAAGATCAAAAGTATTGTGGAGCTCCTGCCCCTAAACGTAAACAGTACCACCACCTATTTCAGTCCAAGTCAAGCACTGGATCTAGTCAAAGAGACTATAAGTACAAAAGTATGTGGACAGCCCTTCAAATTAGTGGATTCGGTTATTTCAGCCATACCCGTTGCTGGCAGGTGAATAAAATCGAGCACATAGCCATCTCCATAGACAAACATTGGCACTAGAATGGCCTTACTGAAGAGCTCGGTGACTTTCAACATGGCACCGTCATAGGATGCCACCTTTCCAACAAGTCAGTTCGTCACTTTTCTGCCATGCTAGAGCTGTCCCTGTCAACTCTAAGTGCTGTTATTGTGTAGTGGAAATGTCTAGGAGCAACAATGGCTCAGCTGCAAAGTGGTAGGCCACACAAGCTCACAGAACGGGACCGATGAGTGCTGAAGCACTTGGTGCGTAAAAATCGAGCGTAAAAAACTACCTCTGAAGCAACATTAGCTCAAGAACTGTTCGTTGGGAGCTTCATGAAATGGGTTTCCATGGCCGAGCAGCCGCACGCACACAAGCCTAAGATCACCATGCGCAATGCCAAGCGTTGGCTGGGGTGGTGTAAAGCTCGCTGCAAGTGGAAACATGTTCTCTGTGATGAATCACGGTTAACCATCTGGCATTCCGACACAAATCTGGGTTTGGTGGATGCCAGGAGAACGCTACCTGCCCGAATGCATAGTGCCAACTGTAAAGTTTGGTGGAGGAGGAAGAATGGTCTGGGGCTGTTTTTCATGGTTCAGGCTAGTCCTCTTAGTTCCATTGAAGGGAAATCTTAATGCTACAGCATACATTGACATTCTAGACAATTCTGTGCTTCCAACTTTGTGGCAACAGTTTGAGGAAGGCCCTTTCCAGTTTCAGCATGACAATGCCCCCGCGCACAGAGTGAAGTCCATACAGAGATGGTTTGTTGAGATTGGTGTGAAAGAACTTGACTGGTGTGCACAGAGCCCTGACCTCAACCCTTTCAAACACTTTTGGGATGAATTAGAACCCCGACTGCGAGCCAGGCCTAATCACCCAACATCAGTGCCCAACCTCAATAATGCTTGTGGCTGAATGGAAGCAAGTCCCTGCAGCAATGTGCCAACATCTAGAGGAAAGCCTTCCCAGAAGAGTGGAGGCTGTTGTAGCAGCAAAGCGGGGACCAACTCCATTTTAATGCTCATGATGTTTGACGAGCGGGTGTCCACATACCTTTGGTCATGTAGTGTATGTGAGTGGATCTTCAATCTTCACACAAGAGCCCATAATGACAAAGCAAAAACAGGTTTTTAGAAATGTTCACAAATTAAAAACTGAAATATCACATTTACATAAGTATTCAAACCCTTTACTCAGTACTTTGAACCACCTATGGCAGCGATTACAGCCTTGAGTCTTCTTGGGTATGATGCTACAAGCTTGGCACACCTGTATTTGGGGAGTTTCTCCCATTCTGCTCGGCAGATCCTCTTAAGCTCTGTCAGGTTGGATGTGGAGCGTCGCTGCACAGCTATTTTCAGGTCTCTCCAGAGACGTTCGATCGGCTTCAAGCCCAGGATCTGGCTGGGCCACTCAAGGACATTGAGAGACTTGTCCCAAAGCAACTCCTGCATTGTCCTGTTGGATGGTGAACCTTCACCCCACTCTGAGGTCCTAAGCACTCTGGAGCAGGTTTTCATCAAGGATCTCTCTGTACTTTGCTCCGTTCATCTTTCCCTCAATCCTGACTAGTCTCCCAGTCCCTACAGCTGAAAAACATCCCTACAGCATGATGCTGCTACCACCACCATGCTTCACCGAATGGATGGTATTGGCCAATTGATAAGCGGTGCCTGGTTTCCTCCAGAAGTGATGCTTGGCATTCAGGCCAAAGACTTCAATCTTGGTTACATCAGACCAGAGAATCTTGTTTGTCAGAGTTCTTTAGGTACATTTTGGCAAACTCCATGTGGGCAGTCATGTGCCTTTTACTGAGGAGTAGCTTCCATCTGCTGCAGAGATGGTTGTCTTTCTGGATGATTCTCCACAGAATAACTCTGGAGCTCTGTCAGAGTGACCATCATGTTCTTGGTCACCTCCCTGACCAAGGCCCTTCTTCCCAGATTGCTCAGTTTAGCTAGGCAGCCAGCTCTAGAAAGTCTTCTTCCATTTAAGAGTGATGGAGTCCACTGTGTTCTTGCGGACCTTCAATACTGCAGAATTTTTTTGGTACCCTTCCCCAGATCTGTGCCTCGACACACTTCTGTCTCGGAGCTCTACGGACAATTCCTTCGACCTCATGGCTTGGTTTTTGCTCTGACATGCACTGTCAACTGTGGGACCTTATATAGACAGGTGTGTGCCTTTCCAAATCATGTCCAATCAATTGAATTTACCACAAGGGGACTCCAAGTTGTAGAAGCATCTCAAACATCCGGAAACAGGATGCATCTGAGCTCAATTTTGAGTCTCATAGCAAAGGGTCTGAATACTTATGTAAATAAGGTATTTCAGTTTAATTTTATAGATTTGCCAACTTTTCTAAAAACCTGTTTTCACTTTGTCATTATGGGGTATTGTGTATAGATCGATGAGGGATAAAAATAATTGAATACATTTTAGAATATGGCTGTAAAGTAACAAAATGTAGAAAAAGGGGTTCTGAGTAGTTTCTGAATGCACTGTTCATGGTGGTCATTTAGCAGATGCCTGTATTTCAAGTAGACTAGCCAATATGGTCCTGTATTGTTCACTTGGTGGAGCATTGGCTGTAGGATCGTTTCCCGGGACCACACATGCGTCAAATGTATGCACACATGACTAAATCGCTTTGGATTATAGCGTCTGCTAAATGGCATACATTACATAATATAGTCATTCTTTATAAAGTGGCTTCGAGGTCGTAGTAGGCTACCATATGCTAGGATGACAAATCCAGGAATAGTATTGCAGAAAGCCTGCCAGGCATTATGGTGCAGTGGAGCCTCATTGTGTGTACTAGTGACCGAGTCAGCATGTGGTTACTGCTATCAGTTATTTAGGGCACAGTGAGTGTTTCCCAGACGTCAGGTGACTGTCACACTGGATCCACCGTCAGCCCCTGGTGGATTAACCCAGAACTACACCTTGTTATTATGTCAACATAGCTGTAGCCTTGACTTGGTCAGGGGGTATACGAGGTTAGCTCATGGTTCGTCATGCTAAGTATGACTTCATACAGCCATGTATCAGCACTGTGTTAAAGCTTTAGATCATTTAAGTCATTACTATAGCAATGTACAGTAGGGCCCATTCTTTCCTCCCTCACCATGTGACTTTTTAATTGGTGGGGGACAGGAGATTTCAGGTCACATGGCCTAGGGAAAAACAATTAGCACTCAAATGTATTAACCATTTGGATCCATAGATTGGATTGACATGGAGTCTTTTATTTACAAAAAGAGAAAAGCACAGCTACATGGAAAGAAGAAGTCACACAGGACAAAATAGATGGGTTATATAAATTCTGCCTACAGTGGAGACCTGGCAACGGGTCTCCAGAACACCCGGGTTGGGCTCAATTCCATTTCAATTCCAAAAGTACACAAAAATTCTCTTCAATTATGATAATTGGAATTTGGTTTATTTTCCAAATTGACTGGAATTTTAATGGAACTGACCCCAGTTCTGCCAGACACGTATTATCATTATCATTAAGAGGAAAAGACAACTGTAATAACAGATGGTTTTGTGTGGGTTCAAATCTGAGCTCGTCTTGTTCGGCCTGTCCTCTCTTCCCATTTCCTCCTGGTGTGATATTGATGGTCTAAAACTTGAACTCTTTGTATTTCTTGGCTCCTCCTCGTGTGTCTTGAGGCTGGGCCTTCCTCTTCTTTTGCTGTGGGGTAGAGAGAGAAATGGAGAAGAAAATACTTAATATTGTCATACATAAGGCTAACAATGTACAATCAAACCTTCTCCTCTTAGTGAAAGTGGCATATGACTCCAACCCCGTCACAACATGTTGCAGGGCTGAGAAAAGGAAGGAGGGAGGTATGTGCACACTGCTTTCACTCGGAAAACCCTGCTATCCCAGGATGGCCGTATTCAGAAGCAGAGAGAGAACATTTCAACAAGAAAAAACAGTAAGACTTTACAATAAGAGCTATTATGAAAGTGGATCAAAAAATAAATAGAACAATTTCTAAAAGTTTCAGATTAAGTTTGAATAGGATTAAAATCCCTCAACTACAATTACTAAAAACAGATCCTAATCTTCACATCTAGTGTTTATTAATTCTGCTACATATGGGACTGGAGAAAGAGCCTTTCCAACAGTGCATACCAACATTCTCCTACCCTCATCTTGGCCCCTAGTGGCATAATACATTTCATGCTAATACTAAACTATAGCAATAATTAACCAGGGGTGCATCTCAATTGTAGTCCCTTGACTCCTCGCGTCCTCTTTCTTCGCATCCTTCTCAAAACGCATTGGAGAAGAAGGTCCAGGGGGAGGAACCACTGACTTTTTCCCACAATGTGTTTTGAGACGAGGAGACAGGACATGAAGATACAAGAACACATCACTCAGATTCACCCCGGGGCTTTCTAGCTCCTCATTACTGTGTGTATACTGACTAGTCTAGTACAAGTCACAGCTAGAAGAGCTTTCTCTGACTGTCATATCTTTTTTAGTGTGAGCACGAGTGTCCTGGAGGAGTAGAAATGTGATCAGGAAAGGGGGATGTGGTAAACAACTACAAGACCTAACAATCATAAGGAGCCGGGTTGTATTCATTAGTGAACATTGTAGAAAAAACGCTTTGCACTGCAGCAAAACTGTTTTGCACCATAGCTATGTTTTGTACTGTAACAAATGGCAGTTACAGTTACAGTGTCTCAGGGTCACCTTCTGTTTGGCGGCGTGCTCGGCCACCATGTCGCTGAAGTCCTCCTTCTCCACCTGGGCCTCCTGGTTCCTGACGTGCTCCTCGTACTTCTGGGTCATGGCCATGGGGTCCAGCTCCAGCTCCTCAGGGGCCAGGGCCACTTCTACCCCCTGGAACTCCTGGCCTCCGCCCGCCTTACGACCCGCCATGGCCTGAGGAGGAGGACGGGAGACAAAGAAGCTCATCTGAAACTGTTCCCTACCCCCTGTAGTGTACTGCTTTTGGCCTAAAGTGGGGAACGGGGGAGTTAGTGTGTATGTGGGTCATGTAGGCGAACAGAAGTGTATGAGTGTACATCCATGAAGGCGTGTTTAAAGAGATGGCAATGAATCTACTTCCCCAGAGTCAGATCAACTCATGGATACCATTTGTATGTCTCCGCGTGCGGTTTACAAGGAAGTTAGACGTAGTTTCGTAAGCCGATGGTAACTAGCGTTTGTGCAATGACTGGAAGTCTTCCCGTCCAGCTAGCACACAGCTAGAGGCTATGTGTTTGAGTACCAGTGCATACACGTATGTATGTGATTGTTAGTGAAATATGCTCTGCGTATGTATGAGTAAGGGACTAACTATGTGTCGTGGGTACGAGTGTTAACATGCCTACACCCCAGTGGTTGGTATGTGGTAGGTTTAGTTGTGATCTCTGATAGGGAGACTTTATCCAGACACAGTGTTTTTGCCATTGTCCTTACCCCTGATACGTCGTAGATGTGTGTGGATGCCATCATGGCTGCTCCTCCAGAGCCGGTTCTCCTCTCTGGGAGCACCGTGAACAGCTGAGGAGTCTCATTCCTACACACACACCAGAGACACATGTTACAAACACACACAATACAGTAGAACGACACACACTCACAAATTAAATATTAGTGAATAGCCACACAACCTATTCCTGGCCACACACTCACCCGTCCATAGCCTCCTCGATCTTCTTCTTCCTCAGCTCAATGAGCTCTGGAGTCTCCATACCAGCAGGTACCGATGAGAAGCCTCCGGGAGTGATCAGACCACTGGAACACACACACACAGGCTCAGAGTTAATAAACCACTGATCACTGTATTCAAGACAACACACACAACCCAGTACAAATGGCAGCCGGTAATTTGTTCCACGTGACCAACGGCTTATTGATCCAACAGAAGAGAGAGCCTGGCTCGTTTCAGGTCCATGTCAACATGATGTGTTTAAAACAGTCAGTTAATGACACGTCTACCTGTCTGCCGGTGTGAAGAATCCGGTTTCGTCTGGCTTCTCCTCATCACTCTCGTCCTCCTCCTCTTCCTCGGAAGACTCCTCGTCTGAAGGCTCCAGCTCTCCCCACGGCGTGCGATCCACCTCCTCCTCCTCCGCCTTAGCCTACACACAGACATGCAGAAAATAGGACAATAGTTAACAGGCCATTGGCTCAAAGCAGACGGCTGGTGTGTCAGATATAGCAACGTGTGACGGGGGGGATGTACAGTGGTGTTGTTTGGTGAACGAAGCGTGTATGGTGTATATGAGGGGAATTGGGCAGGGGCGTGAGGAAGATCTCACCTGGAAGTCGACGGCGTTGGTCCCGAACACATCACCATACAGAGGCTTTCCTGTCTCATCTACAGGAGGCTTCCCCCAACCACCAGCATGGTAACCAAAAGAACAGCTCTGAGAGAGAGACAACAGCAGAGTGGGGGGGGGGGGGGGGGGGGGTCAATAAAAGTCTCAGTGTAACAAGCTTCACAATACAGTATAAACACTTTTATTACATTGGAAAAAGTCTACTGGGGGACACAATACAGGAGGACACAAACGTAAAGCAGATGGGCTCGATTCAATCCGCAGCGCTGAAGACCTGCGCTGTAGTACCATTTCAATGTTAAAAGTCTAGCGTGTGTTCTCTGGAACATGGCCTTGACATTTCCAGCGCAGCTCTTCAGCGCTGCGGACTGAATGGAGCCCTGTGTCTGCGTTAAGTCAGGCTTACCTCAGGGATGGGCGAGTTGAGCCCGGGGATCTTGAGGTTGGGGTAGGAGGGAGGGGGGCCGTATCTCTGCATGGCGATCAACCAGGGAGGGGGAACCTTGTGGGAGTTCTACACGTGAGGGGGGAAACAACTTTAGTGATGGGACAAGACCATGGTGCATCAGAAATATAAATGATTACAGTTCAATAAAACAAAGAATTATAAAGTCATCCATCAATAACATTAAAGGTGGTAGTGGGATCGTAGGCTTCCACAGCAGAGTGAAAGTAGAAGTGGGATAACAAAAACTGACCGGTCCAACGGGCATGCCCAGAGCAATACGCAGCTCATCTGACAGGTCGCCTGGTTTCTTCTCCTTCAGCCTCGTCTCAAACTCTTTCCCCTGTAGCGAGGGAGAGAAACAGAGATTGTAAGAATCAACATTTCATTCCTAACACTAATTCACCAGAGCAGAGTACACTGACTACCATCTGTTTATTCAAGACTCAACAACAAGGCAGTATTGAGGGAAACCCAAACCAACCACCTATTACAGCCCTGATTATTCCATTCAAGGTCCAATCAATCAACAGGCTCTTGAACGTAGGAGTAGAGTTTATGATGTAAGGTGCTGTATACAGTGGAGTCCTCCATTGAGCGGCCAGACATCCTTACCTCGTAGTAGAGGTCACCGTGGATGGAGAGTTTAGGCTTCATCTGCCACTTGAAGAAGGCGTCGTGGAGCTTCTGGTAGTCGATGTCGATCTTGCCCATCTTGGGACGCACCTTCTCCCTCATCTTGGTCTTCATGGTCTTGGCATCCTCCTGTAAGCAGAGTCCCACGGCATTCAGTGTGACTTCTGCCAAAGTGTTTCACTGGTCTATTTTATACAGCTGTTCATGTAACAAATATTTATGTGTGTTATTTATTGATGTTTTGTAATAAACTTGAAGTAAATGTAGAGTGAAACAATACACAGGCCATGTTTGTATACTTCAAAAACGGTCATTTTCCTCATGCTAGCCAAAAACGAGGGCCTGGAGCATTTATCAGGGAGATGAACATGGTGTTAACAGCCAGCACCCCCTTGTGATCATTTAGGTTGCTACAACCCACACGCACCTTTTCCAGCTGCAACCACCATCCAGTGCCTCCTTGTGCCTACTGTCTGGTGCTACTACCCCTTTATTGGACAGAACCCCCTACCTTCTCCTGTAAAGCTTCTCTGGTACCCCTCTATTGGACAGAACCCCCTACCTTCTCCTGTAAAGCTTCTCTGGTACCCCTCTATTGGACAGAACCCCCTACCTTCTCCTGTAAAGCTTCTCTGGTACCCCTCTATTGGACAGAACCCCCTACCTTCTCCTGTAAAGCTTCTCTCATCTCCTGGATGCCTGTCCTCTTGATGAACTCTGGCAGCTCGAAAGGGGGCTTCTCGATACCCCTCTTGCCCTGAAGGTACTTCCTCTTGAAGCACCAGTGTCGTGGGACGGGCACCGTGTTCCTGGTGGCCTTCAGGTGCACCAGCAGCTTGGGTTCCTGCGCCGTCACGTCGTGCATCTCCACCACGTCAGGACGCGCCACCAACTGCAGGAGGACGGGGTCAAAATCAACATCGGACACAGATCTCTATCAATCTCCTTTTCCCTTTTAAAGCATCTCCGGTGACCACCCACACCAACTGAATCAGCTCATATCGACTCAAGCATGTATGAGTAAAGTGTTAGGTACAGAACAACTTCTACACCAACTTAATCAATACACAGGAGCTATAATGTCCAACTCTTATGAAGCAGGTGAATGTTTTACCTGTTTGAGTTCAGCCACAGTTAGTCTGTTCATTCTCCTCAGCTTCTTCTTAGACATCTTGGGAACGTCTGGTCTGATCTCCTGTACACACACACGAGGAATGACCACGAGGATAACTTCCAAGGTCAACACTTCAAGAGACAGCACTAGAAGATGACATTATTTCTGTGTCCCAATCGTTCACCTTTCCTCCACGAAGGGAAGTAAACAAGTGCACACTACTTAGGGCATTAGGGTAGAGAATTGGGATGACGCAGCATATAAACACTCCTGTTTTTACAAGTATTTTTTCATCCAAGCTCAGGAATAGAGAATGTAGAGGAGAGATGAATACTAACGTCGTCACTGTCGTCGCTGTCCTTCTTTTCCTCCTCAAATCCCTTCTTCCTCATTAGAGAAGGAGCTGGCTCCTTCTCCGGTTCCTTCTCCTTCTCCTTCTTCACGTCATCAGTCAGCTGAGAGAGGGATGGACACAAACACAGTTCATTAGAACTGTTAGCAAAAGACTAACGGATTCCTGCAAACAGATTCCATCGTTAAATCAACACAACAAAATTATTCACTTTCATGCTTGTTCAGAGGTTCTTGAAACCACTGCGCTCAGAACTGGTGAGTACACTGTTGTGATCTTACTTTAATTTTCAGGCCATTAAAACACTAAATATGAACAATAACACTGGACACATCTCTAGGATGTTTTGACAGATTTTTCATAAAGAATCATAAAGCCAATATCTAAAATGGAGGCCCTCACCTTGAAGGCCTCAAAGATCCTCTTGAAGAAGATGAAGTTAGGATCGTAGATCTCCGGTTCCTCTGTAATATACTCGATCTCCACCTCAGGCTCTTTCTCCTTCTCTCCATCCTCCTCTTTCTTCTCCTCCGCATGCTCCCTCTTCTCCTGCTCACGCCTCTTCTTGTTCTTCTTCTTCCGGTTCCTGCGCTTACGATTTTTCTGAGAAGGGGAGAATGAAAATGCTAATAACTGAAACTAGGGCTGGGCGGTATACCGTATTTTATGACATATCGTTATTGATGCAGGGACCCGTTTGGGTTTTTACTTTACCTTCTATACCAGTATTTGAATGTTTGGTTTGTTAAATAGGATACGCCTTGTGTAATGTCAATTTTTATAGTTTACTTCGCTACTTGAGTCATCCACTTTCCACACGCCCCCTTTCACTCAAGGAGCGCATTTGATGTTCCTCAACCACGAGACACTTGCATTTAGTCTGCATGGTCAATGCAGCACATGCAACAGTGTTGAACACTGCCTCTTAATATAAATCCACTAGCGTTCTATAATGACACTATTAGATTGTGTTTCTTACATCAGCAAACAGCTAGTTTGTCTTTTCTTAGCAAGTTGTCCTAAATCTTGTGAGACACTAATTGTTAGCCGCTAATGCTAGCTAGCTAGCTAATTAATGTACTGAGTAAGAGCAAACATAGCTAGCTAATACAGCCTGATAATACCAGTGATGGTGTAGACCTAAATCAGTATGTTGTTTGTGTAACAGTATCTTCTAAATCAAAGAGGAATATGCAAAGCAAGAATATGTTAGCTTTATCAAGATGCTAAGAAAAAACATGCAATGTAGCCAAAGTTTATAGGGTCCCGTAGGAAAACACTTATCAACACTTTAGTTCCTACCCTGTCACAATAACTCCTCCCTGGCATTTTAATTCATTGTCATCTCAAACAACACTGTATTCAAAGTGCCCACTACTATATTCTAACTATAGAATAGTCATTCTATTCCCATGATTCCAACAGTTTTGCTCTAATTCGCAAGTCCAATCGCAATTGCAACATTTGGTTAAAAATAAGTCCTAGATTATTTGCCCATATTGTGAGGCTTACATGGCAGTGTGGAAATTCTCAATTGAGCAGTGCTGTAAAGTACTTAAGTAGTACTTGAAAGTATTTTTACTTAAGTCGTTTTTTTTGGAATCTTTACTATTTTTGACAACTTTTACCTCACTACATTCTTAAAGAAAATACTGTACTTTTTACTCCATCCATTTTCCCTGACACCTAAAAGTACTCGATACATTTTGAATGCTTAGCAGGACAGGAAAATGGTCTAATTCACGCACTTGTCAAGAGAACATCCCTGGTCATCTACTGCCTCTGATCTGGAGGACTCAATAAACACAACTGCTTTGTCTGTAAATTATGTTGGACTGTGCCCCTGGCTATCCATACATTTTTAAAAAACAAGGAAATGGTACCATCTGGTTTTCTTAATATAGGGAATTTGAAATGGTTTATACTTTTACTTTTGATACTTAAGTACATTTTATCAATTACATTTTCTTTTGATACTTAAGTATATTTAAAACCAAATACTTTTACTCAAGTAGTATTTTACTGGGTGACTTTCACCTGAGTCATTTTCTATTAACGCATCTTTACTTTTACTCAAGTATGACAATTGGGTACTTTTTCCACCAATGCAATGTAGTGCAGGAAATGCAGAAATTATAAAAGTGCTGAAATTTGTTTTGGTTGAAGTTGAATTGAACAGTATAAACCAATCAGAATGGAGAAAGACTAATTGAAATCACTTGGAATGTATGTGTTGCCACCCTGGGATCACTTACTACTCATAAAGCAAATGTACAACTTTTACTATTCAAAACTAAAAATACCGTCATACCGTTCATTTTTAAATTTTTTAAATACCGTGATACAATATTTTGGCCATATCGCCCAGCCCTAACTGACACCGTTTCCTACTCCTCATGCCTCTAAGAGTTTACGTAGATTGAAACAGAATCTTCCCTATCAAGCAGGTTATCAATACGAGTCATGCCAACTTGACCCCTGACCCTCTGAGCTTCAGGAGTAACAGGGTGAATCTCAACGGTCTTTTCTTGACTCTTCATGGCCTCTCCCCTCGCATCCTTCTCAAAACACACTGGAGGAAAAGATCCAAGGTTCCTCCCCTTGGACATTATCCTCCGATATCTTTTGAGGAGGCGAGAGGACACGAGGAATCAAGGAAACACAATTGAGTTTCAACCAAAGACAGCAGGATGGGATGAGGGGAATTAATACAACACTCACGTCTTTCTTAGAGAGAGAACCGTCCTCCTCTTCAGTCTCAGACAGGACGGCAGCGGAGGAGCTGTTCATCTCCATCTCTGGGCTCTCCTCCTCCTCCTCTTCTGGAAGATAGAAAACAGAGAGAACATTCACTGGCCAGGTCAAGGTCCAACAGGGCTCTTAACTCAGGACAATATTACTAAGACTGCAGTAGTTCCAATGGGATGATATCATGCACTCTTGGTGCATCTGGGCTTTTATTCACAAAGCGTCTCAAAGTAGGAGTTCTGATCTATTAATTATGATCTTAAAAAGCTAAACTGATCCTAGATCAGTACTCCTACTCCAAATACGGGCCATGATTCATTCCTCCAGTGTGTAGTTCCAGGTTCTGACCTGTGGGCGTGGCGCCGAGCTGCTCCTGTCTGATCTCCTTCAGTTGGAGAATCTTCTCCAGAGCCTGGGGGATCTTGGGACCGACACCCACATCCTCTCCCTGCCACACCTGACACACACACACCAGGAATACAGAGATTAGACGGATGCAATTGTATTCTGCCATGGCCTTATCCTGTGTTATTATTCCCTCTGAGTGACTCAAAGACTATAACAAAATCAATGCCATTTTTGGAATTTTAGATTCTCCTTTACGGACAAATTTTTATGTTGGTGATTGTTCGTTTTCAAAGACGATCGTGTTTAAAAATATATTGCTCCATTATCTTGTCGACATACATTGTGTCTGGTATTAGTTGTGTAAATGTACACTGAAAAATTAACCACCATGAAAATTATTTTCTAACAAAAATAATATTTGATTAGATATTTTGGAGAGCAGCAACGATTACCGTAATTGCTGGACTATTAAGCGCACCTGAATATAAGCCGCACCCACCGAATTTAAAAAAAAAATGTATTTTGTACATAAATAAGCCGCACGTGTCTATAAGCCGCAGGTGCCTACCGGTACATTGAAACAAATTAACTTTATACAGCCTTTAAACGAAACACGGCTTGTAACAAAAATAAATAGGCTTTAACGAAACACGTCTTGTAACAAAAATAAATAGGCTTTAACGAAACAGGCTTGTAACATTTATTTATTTTTTTTAAATAGCAGTAAACAGTAGCCTACCAAGAAAGTCCTTGGTCACTATCTTCCCCCTGTGCACTGAAACCACTGAAGTCATCTCCTTTGGTGTCGGAGTTGAATAGCCTCAGAATTGCTTCATCCGATGTTGGATCGTTTTCATTGTGCTCTCCTCACTTTCATCCGGAGGCAAATTCCCCGCTGAGCTTATGCTGCCCTCTTCAATACGCAGCAGCTCCACGCTGTCAGGACCCACTGGCAGACTTGACCATAAGTCGCTCTTCGCATGCGGCCCGTTTTAGAAAAGGATTTCTCCCCACTTGTCATCCAATCCATTTTCTAGTTCGGGCCATCTGCTTTTCTTTCCTCTGAAAGCTTTTGTTGTCTTTTTGCACGAAGTCAATTTCTCACGCTGCTGTTTCCAACGTCTTATCATCGACTCATTAAGGCCAAGCTCCCGTGCAGAAGCTCTATTTCTTTTTCAAACAGCCAGATCGATCGCCTTCAAATTGAAAGCTGCATCATATGCATTTCTCTGTGTCTTTGCCATGATGAGGGTGACAAAATGACTACCGTAATCAGAATGATGGAAAGTTTGAGCGCGCTCGATTTACTTCACATTATGTGACGGTGCTCAGTTTTTTGGCGGCATGAATTTGTGAAAGCGGGAAAAATCCATAAATTAGCCGCGTCATTGTATAAAGCGCAAGGTTCATAGCGTGGGAAAAAAGTAGCGGCTTATAGTCCGGAAATTACGGTAAGCAGCGGTGGGGGAAACACTGTGGTTCGTACCTCTCTGGCGTCCTCTCCAGGTGGAGGGGGAACTCTGTGTCTCTGGGTATGCATCATGGACATTCCATGAGGAGGTGGGTTCATTCCACCAGGATTCATTCCAGGAGGGGGTGGATTCATTCCAGGAGGGGGTGGATTCATTCCAGGAGGGGGTGGATTCATTCCACCAGGGTTCACACCTACAACAACACCCAGATCTCAACTGACACCAACAACACCAACGTACCAGGTGTGTGTCACCGTAAACACAACAGCTTTACAGACTTAACAGCCTTCACACTGTTCTTAAAAATAGAAAGGAATGCAATTGGATATGTTTAGATTGGGATAGTGACTGTGTTAAGCCAATATGGGTGACTGTGCGTGAGTATGTGCAGTCTACAAAGTGTGCGCTGTAGACAAATTAATTCCCCCTTGAGAGACAAAGTTGTATTGGAAGTTAGGATTGACGGCAGGCCAAGGACAGACCTCTCATCATGGGGGGCATCATGCCAGGTGGTCGTGACCCCGGGTCAGACATCCTGGGCCCTGGTCCTCCATGCTGCCTCTTAGCCAGCTCCTGCTGCCTCTCATGTTCCAGCATCACCGCCGCCTGACGGAGGAGAGAGAGGAGACATGGAGGGAGAAGAGAGAGGAGACATGGAGGGAGAAGAGACATGGAGAGAGGAGTGAGGAGACGTGGAGGGAGGAGAGAGAGAGGAGACGTGGAGGGAGGAGAGAGAGAGGAGACGTGGAGGGAGGAGAGAGAGAGGAGACGTGGAGGGAGGAGAGAGAGAGGAGACGTGGAGGGAGGAGAGAGAGAGGAGACGTGGAGGGAGGAGAGAGAGAGGAGACATGGAGGGAGGAGAGAGAGAGGAGACATGGAGGGAGGAGAGAGAGAGGAGACATGGAGGGAGGAGAGAGAGAGGAGACATGGAGGGAGGAGAGAGAGAGGAGACATGGAGGGAGGAGAGAGAGAGGAGACATGGAGGGAGGAGAGAGAGAGGAGACATGGAGGGAGGAGAGAGAGAGGAGACATGGAGGGAGGAGAGAGAGAGGAGACATGGAGGGAGGAGAGAGAGAGGAGACATGGAGGGAGGAGAGAGAGAGGAGACATGGAGGGAGGAGAGAGAGAGGAGACATGGAGGGAGGAGAGAGAGAGGACATGGAGGGAGGAGAGAGAGAGGAGACATGGAGGGAGGAGAGAGAGAGGAGACATGGAGGGAGGAGAGAGAGGAGACATGGAGGGAGAAGAGAGAGGAGACATGGAGGGAGAAGAGAGAGGAGACATGGAGGGAGAAGAGAGAGGAGACATGGAGGGAGGAGAGAGGAGACATGGAGGGAGGAGAGAGGAGACATGGAGGGAGGAGAGAGAGGAGACATGGAGGGAGGAGAGAGAGGAGACATGGAGGGAGGAGAGAGAGAGGAGACATGGAGGGAGGAGAGAGAGAGGAGACATGGAGGGAGGAGAGAGAGAGGAGACATGGAGGGAGGAGAGAGAGAGGAGACATGGAGGGAGGAGAGAGAGAGGAGACATGGAGGGAGGAGAGAGAGGAGACATGGAGGGAGGAGAGAGAGGAGACATGGAGGGAGGAGAGAGAGGAGACATGGAGGGAGGAGAGAGAGGAGACATGGAGGGAGGAGAGAGAGGAGACATGGAGGGAGGGAGAAGAGAGAGGAGACATGGAGGGAGGGAGAAGAGAGAGGAGACATGGAGGGAGGGAGAAGAGAGAGGAGACATGGAGGGAGGGAGAAGAGAGAGGAGACATGGAGGGAGGGAGAAGAGAGAGGAGACATGGAGGGAGGGAGAAGAGAGAGGAGACATGGAGGGAGGAGAGAGTGGAGGGAGAGAGATATGTTTCAACTTCCAGGCAAGGTAAAGCGGCTGTAAGATAACTTTGGGATTGGTTGTGACTGTTAAATTCATGTTTTATGTATCCCTATATTTCTGTTATTACGGGGCTATCACTCAGTCAAGAGTGCGCATGCGCAGAAAGTCTAGTCGTTGATGGACCTAGCCTTGAGTGTAATGGCTACCTTGTAGTGTGTTCATACGGTATAGTAAACTTTGTTAAACTGGAACCTTGTCGTTGTGTCATTTCGAGTTAACAGTGACAGCACTACTGATAAATCATTTAGATGGGAGAAAGACATGAAAATAAGTCTCCTCCAGGTCCTACCCTTTTCTGCTGCTCCAGAAGTTCCTGCTCCTTCATGTGCTCTTCCATAGCACGGGACTCCCCCTGAAATACACACATACAAAATGGCAAATCTATACCAGAACTCCTCTTCCTTCCCATTGCAATAGAAGGCAGACTACATTACAACTAGGGCCTGGAGACTTTCCTTACTCAGGTAAAACTCAGGGCACAATGTGAGACCATATTTGGGGGTCTGAGGCCATACACTTATGGAAGGTAGCCTAGCGGTTAGAGCGTTGGGCCAGTAGCCGAGAGGTCGCTGGTTTTAATACCTGAGCCGACAAGGTGAAAAGTCTGTCGATGTGCCTTAGAGCAAGGCACTTAACACTAATTTGCTCCAGGGGCGCCGTACTATGGCCGACCCTGTAAAACAACACATTTCACTGCATCTATGCGGTGAATAGGACAATTCAACATCCTACTCGAGTCTAGGATCAGGTCTTATCTGTCCATATGCTCTTCAAATATTATAATCTAAAAGACAAGACTGATCCTAGACCAGCACTGCTACTCCGAGAGGCTTACTGAATGCAGGCCAAGATCGTACCTGCTGCTTGGCCCTCTCCTCGTGCTGCATCATCATGGCGGCCCTCTGCTGCACCATCTTCAGCTGGTCCTCCTGGGAGAGGCTTGGGGGCATGCCTGGAGGCTCCATGCCCATACGCATCCCTGGTGGAGGGGGGCCACCTGCCATCATGCTCATCGCCTGGAGCATACCCATACCAGGAGGCATGGGGGGCATGGGCATCGGGGGCATGGGGGGGATTCCTGGCATCTGGGGGGGAGGAAGGAAAGAAAGCTGGTTAAGTTGTTTTCAATTACGGTAAGTGTTTTTTCCTGGACCATGTGAGAACCAGGAAAACGTATTCCTGGTCAGATAACACAGTCAAGGTAAAACTCCTGGTCTTGTTCATGACAGATTGATGAAGTACTGAAGAGTTTCTAGACAAATAATCCCAGTGATGAAATGTAAGAATGAGAATCGATTAGACCGTCTAAAAACCTTATAGGGTCGGTTGGTGCTGACCTGCGGGGTCATAGGTTTATCATCACTCCCTAGGTTGGGTTTGCTGAGCATCATTCCAGTCTGAGTGGGGGAGAAAACACAGATACACACCGATCAATGGATCATATTGACAGATTAAGTACACTCCACTCACCCTCTCACGCACACGCACACACACACACACACACACATACATACAACTGACCTGCATCATGTATCCCTTGAGCCTGTCCAGCATCTCCTCTCTGGGACCTAGGGAAGGAGAAAAATAATAACTGTAAACCAACAATGAACAATATAACTAACATAGGACAACAACAACAAACAATTATTTAATTACAAATGAAATAAGTTTAAATTCAACTTAGTCGCTCACGCACGGATGCTGACAACGACTCGTGCGCGACTATCAAGTATCACTTTAGCTTATCAGTTATTAAACACCCGAGTGATTAGCTGTTAGCTGTTAGCTATCAATCAAATTGCCTAGTTCGCTAGCTAACGAATGGACACTCGTAAGCAAAATTCTCTTCGTAGAGGTGGTGAACAAACTTGGACTATAGTAGTTGTGTAGGTAACTAGCTGATCATTTGCACTCTCATTTAATTCCACGAAGGCCTGCTATGTAGCTAGCTAACCTGCCGCGGAACTAAATGTGGATAACCTGTTAGCAACAAGCTATAGTAGCTAGCGGGCTAGCTACACACAATGCACGCATTCGTCCCATTTAAAGCTTGCTGCTCCGACTTCGGCTGCTTACCCATGTTGGGTGCGCCTAGCTCGCCTAGCTTGGCTTGAAGCTCTGGGTTGGTCCATGTATTGAGGGCCGCCACAGAGCTCCCCAAGTCGGAGGGGATAGGTTCGGTCCCCGGCGGTCCGTCAGATGCCATCTCGAAATTCTACCGATAAATGGCTCTCTACAGAAACAACAGAAACAAGAGCAACGAGAACCAGACGAATCTCTAAAGGCACGATGGGAAATTTCAGTATACAGGAACAAGCCGTTGGAGAAATCTGGGTAATGTAGTCAGTGGTAAGAGGAATAACTGCGTTTCCAAATTACAACCACTAGATGATAGCAGAGCCATGGATTTGGAGAGTTTGTGACAATGCAGTTTCTGCAATATGATGCATTAATAAGACACTACAACATTCTATGGCAGCCATGTTAGCTCCACGTTAACATTATATGGGGAATATTATGTGGTGAATATAATATTACGTGGGGAATATAGTTACAATGCTATGTAACTGATCGTCTAGAAAGACCTCAAAATCAGGCGGTGTGAAAGTAAGGCCGAGACAATCGTTAATTAAAGACTCCAGCCACCCAAGCCATAGACTGTTCTCTCTGCTTCCGCATGGCAAGCGATACCAGTGCATGAAGTCTGACACCAACAGGCTCTTGAACAGCTTCTATCCCCAAGCCATAAGACTGCTAAATAGCTAACTAAATAGCTAACAGAATGCCCACACAGACTATCTGAGTTGACCTTTGTATGTCATTCTTATTTTTGCACTGTTTCTATGCACACTCACAGGGCCCTACACACTCACACACACTAGTACTCCAACACACACACACAAACACTCACTTCATCATTTGCTCTCACACACATAATATACACATACATGTAAACTGACTCTACACACATGCACACCAACTCACATACAGTACATTCATCATATACGCTTCTGGTACTCTGTTTATAATTTATTCTGATGCCTAGTCACCTTACCCCTATACATACGCTATATATACAAAAGTATGTGGACACCCCATCAAGTTAGTGGATTCGGCTATTTCAGCCACAGCTGTTAGTGACACGTATAAAATTGAGCACTCAGCCATGCGATCTCCATAGACAAACATTGGCAGTAGAATGGCCTTACTGAAGAGCTCAGTGACTTTCAATGTGGCACCGTCATAGGATGCCACCTTTCCAACAAGTCAGTTCGTCAAAGTTCTGCCCTGCTAGAGCTTCCCCAGTCAACTGTAAGTGCTGTTAATGTGAAGTGGAGACGTCTAGGAGCAACAATGGCTCAGCCGCGAAGTGGTAGGCCACACAAGCTCACAGAACGGGACCACCAAGTCGCCTGTCCTCGGTAGCAACACTCACTACTGAGTTCCAAATTGCTTCTGGAAGCAACGTCAGCACAAGAACTGTTCGTCGGGTTTCCATGGCGAGCAGCCGCACACAAGCCTAAGATCACCATTCGCAATGCCAAGCTTCGGCTGGAGTGGTGTAAACCATTTGACTCTGGAGCAGTGGAAACGCGTTCTCTGGAGTGATGAATCACACTTTACCATCTGGCAGTCCAACGGACGAATCTGGGTTTGCCAGATGCCTGGAGAGCGCTTCCTGCCCAATGCATAGTACAACTGTAAAGTTTGTTGGTGGAGGAATAATGCTCTGGGGATGTTTTTGCATGGTTTGGGCTAGGCCCCTTAGTTCCAGTGAAGGGAAATATTAACGCTACAGTGTACAATGACATTCTAGACAATTCTGTGGTTCCAACTTTGAGGCAACAATTTGGGGAAGGCCCTTTCCTGTTTCAGTATGACAATGCCCCCGTGCACAAAGCAAGGTACATACAGAAATGGTTTGTCGAGATCAGTGTGGAAGAACTTGACTGGCCTGCACAGAGCCCCGATTCAATCCCATCGAACACCTTTGGGATGAATTGGAACGCCGACTGCTATTGTGTGTAGATTGATGAGGAAAAACATTTATTTAATCCATTTCAGAATAAGGCTGTAATGTAACAAAATGTGGAAAAAGTCAAGGGGTCTAAATACTTTCTGAATGCACTGTATGTGTTGACATTTTTACCAACTTACAACAGTAGTGTGTGTGTGTGTGTGTGTGTGTGTGTGTGTGTTGATTCTGAGGGGTGATTTTCTGAATATCAATAGGAGGGTTTTGCTAATGCTTTCATGAGTCACAGAGAGCCTCAGGGAAAATGAAACAATAACTCTACTCAAGTGTGAGTGAGAGAGAGAGAATGTGTGTGTGCAATTGTACTTGTGAAAGTGTGCGAAATTGTGCACGTGGTGTGTTTGTGTGCGTCTGTATGTGCGAAAGTGTGTGTGTTTGTTTGTTTGACACCAGGTAGTTATGGTCTGTAGAGTACAGTTAGACCATTATAGTGTGTGTGTGTGTGTGTGTGTGTGTGTGTGTGTGTTTGTGTGTGTGTGTGTGTGTTTGTTTGTTTGACACCAGGTAGTTATGGTCTGTAGAGTACAGCTAGACCATTATAGGGTGTGTGTGTGTGTGTGTGTGTGTGTGTGTGTTTGTTTGTTTGTTTGACACCAGGTAGTTATGGTCTGTAGAGTACAGCTAGACCATTATAGGGTTTTCACAGGAAATGGAATCGTTTTTTTAAAGGACTCTTTTTTTATCGAACAAGGCTATGTAATTAACTACTCACTCACACACACACACACACACACACACGCACACACACGCACACACACACACACACACACACACACACACACACACACACACACACACACACACACACACACACACACACACACACACACACACACACACACACACACACACACACACACACACAATCATACACACACAGTTTTCAGAGGAAATGAAATGTTTTTTTTAAAGGACAATTTTTTTATCGGGCAAGGCTATGTAATTAACTCCTCCCTCCCTCCCTCCCTCCCTCCCTCCCTCCCTCCCTCCCTCCCTCCCTCCCTCCCTCCCTCCGTCCCTCCGTCCGTCCCTCCCTCCCTCCCTCCCTCCCTCCCTCCCCTTTCAGTGAACATTCCTCTTTTGAACTTTCTCTTTAATTAAATTTTCCGCTCCATTAAAAGCCATCTAGTGTGTGTGTGTGATTAAAGCCAGCTAGCTAAGGCCTTTTCGGGGTGATTTGCTGTCCACTTTCTGGAAAACATAGGTTTGCATCCCAAATGGCACCCTATTCCCTATATTCCTTATACATTTCCAAAGGCTCTGGTCAAAAGTAGTGTACTATATAGGGAATAGGGTGTCCTTTGGGATGCAAACATAGAGGTTTTTACATTTTCCCCTAAAATGTCCACTTCCTCACCAGTGATTCAGTGATGTGTTCCGAGAACTAGGGTATATATCAGGGGGTTTGGAGAAAGGGGGAGAAGAGAGGGGGAATGGGGAAGAAGAGAGGGGGATTGGAGAAGAAGAGAGGGGGATTGGAGAAGAAGAGAGGGGGATTGGAGAAGAGGAGAGGGGGATTGGAGAAGAGGAGAGGGGGATTGGAGAAGAAGAGAGGGGGATTGGAGATGAAGAGAGGGGGATTGGGGGTGAAGAGAGGTGGATTGGAAGAAAAGAGGGGGATTGGAGAAGAAGAGAGGGGGATTTGAGAAGAAGAGAGGGGGATTGGAGAAGAAGAGAGGGGGAATGGAGAAGAAGAGAGGGGGATTGGGGAAGAAGAGAGGGGGGATTGGGGAAGAAGAGAGGGGGAATGGGGAAGAAGAGAGGGGGAATGGGGAAGAAGAGAGGGGGATTGGAGAAGAAGAGGGGGATTGGAGAAGAAGAGAGGGGGATTGGAGAAGAAGAGAGGGGGATTGGAGAAGAAGAGAGGGGGATTGGAGAAGAAGAGAGGGGGATTGGAAGAAGAGAGGGGGATTGGAAGAAGAGAGGGGGATTGGAAGAAGAGAGGGGGATTGGAAGAAGAGAGGGGGATTGGAAGAAGAGAGGGGGATTGGAGAAGAAGAGAGGGGTATTGGAGAAGAAGAGAGGGGGATTGGAAGAAGAGAGGGGGATTGGAAGAAGAGAGGGGGATTGGAGAAGAAGAGAGGGGGATTGGAAGAAGAGAGGGGGATTGGAGAAGAAGAGAGGGGGATTGGAGAAGAAGAGAGGGGGATTGGAGAAGAAGAGAGGGGGATTGGAAGAAGAGAGGGGGATTGGAGAAGAAGAGAGGGGGATTGGAGAAGAAGAGATGGGGAATGGGGAAGAACTATAAACATTGTATAGGCCAACCCAGCCAGGGTGATGGGTGAGTTTGATTGGCGTTGGTAGTTGGTAGTATTGGTAGTATTGATTGGCGTTCTAACTCTACCAATATAACACAGAGAGTATGTTTACATGCACACTAATAATTCAACATTAAACTGAGTATGGCAGTAGTCATGTAAACACCTTACTCTGTTTGTCTCGATCGGCATGAAGTCAAAATTGAAATAAGCATACGCTGATTAAAACATCTGGTTTTCTGAGCAATCTTTGAATTATAAACACCTTAATCAGCGTTCCAGCGGTGTATTTGTTCTGTGCATGTGCCAGCACCAGCCGAGAGCCTCCCTCAGTAGAGCGAATGAAGTGAGTTCAGAACAACTGAAAGTTTGCATCCTATAAATATTTTTCACATACAAACTATAAATGTCTGAACTAGGCTTCGCAAAAATAACATGGACGCTGTGGTGGAACGTTTACTTTGATTGGCAATTTTCTGCATTTATCAAAGTCCCATCAGGTAGCCTGATTTCAGATGTGTCCATGTAAACAGGTTTATTAGGGAAATCGTTCTTCTTGCAAAGCATGGCAATATTTAAATCAAACTATTTGATTAATCTGACTATCCATAATTGTATTATTGTGTGCATGTAACCATACTCAGTGTGATGCTAGTTAGATTTGGCCTCTGCTTGTAAAGACCTGCTGGTTGTTGATTTGTTCTCTGATGTGTGTGTGTGTGTGTGTGTGTGTGTGTGTGTGTGTGTGTGTGTGTGTGTGTGTGTGTGTGTGTGTGTGTGTGTGTGTGTGTGTGTGTGTGTGTGTGTGTGTGTGTGTGTGTGTGTGTGTGTGTTGGTAATGTGTCTCTCTCAAGCCCACAGAAACAGATGTAAGGAACAAACTGTCTCTCTCATTCTATTTGTTCTGCAGTTTCTCTTCTTTTACTGTCTGTTGTCACCTTATTTTACTGTCTGTTGTCACCTTATTTTACTGCCTGTTGTCACCTTATTTTACTGTCTGTTGTCACCGTATTTTACTGTCTGTTGTCACCTTATTTAACTGTCTGTTGTCACCTTATTTTACTGCCTGTTGTCACCTTATTTTACTGTCTGTTGTCACCTTATTTTACTGTCTGTTGTCACCTTATTTTACTGTCTGTTGTCACCTTATTTTACTGTCTGTTGTCACCTTATTTTGCTGTCTTTTGTCACCTTATTTTACTGTCTGTTGTCACCTTCTTCTTTACTGTCTGTTGTCACCTTCTTCTTTTACTGTCTGTTGTCACCGTCTTTACTGTCTGTTGTCACCTTCTTTAATGTCTGTTGTCACCTTATTTTACTGTCTGTTGTCACCTTATTTTACTGTCTGTTGTCACCTTCTTCTTTACTGTCTGTTGTCACCTTCTTATTTTACTGTCTGTTGTCACCTTATTTCACTGTCTGTTGTCACCTTATTTTGCCGTCTTTTGTCACCTTATTTTACTGTCTGTTGTCACCTTCTTCTTTACTGTCTGTTGTCACCTTCTTCTTTTACTGTCTGTTGTCACCTTCTTTACTGTCTGTTGTCACCTTCTTTACTGTCTGTTGTCACCTTATTTTACTGTCTGTTGTCACCTTCTTCTTTACTGTCTGTTGTCACCTTCTTCTTTTACTGTCTGTTGTCACCTTATTTTACTATCGGTTGTCACCTTATTTTACTGTCTGTTGTCACCTTATTTTACTATCTGTTGTCACCTTATTTTACTGTCTGTTGTCACCTTCTTCTTTACTGTCTGTTGTCACCTTATTTTACTGTCTTTTGTCAACTTCTTCTTTACTGTCTGTTGTCACCTTATTTTACTATCGGTTGTCACCTTATTTTACTGTCTGTTGTCACCTTATTTTACTGTCTGTTGTCACCTTATTTTACTGTCTTTTGTCACCTTATTTTACTGTCTGTTGTCACCTTCTTCTTTTATTGTCTGTTGTCACCTTCTTCTTTTACTGTCTGTTGTCACCTTTTTTTACTGTATGTTGTTACCTTATTTAACTGTCTGTTGTCACCTTCTTTACTGTCTGTTGTCACCTTCTTCTTTACTGTCTGTTGTCACCTTATTTTACTGTCTGTTGTCACCTTTTTCTTTACTGTCTGTTGTCACCTTCTTCTTTACTGTCTGCTGTCACCTTATTTTACTGTCTGTTGTCACCGTATTTTACTGTCTGTTGTCACCTTATTTTACTGTCTGTTGTCACCTTCTTTTTTTACTGTCTGTTATCACCCTTTTCTTTACTGTCTGTTGTCACCTTCTTCTCTACTGTCTGTTGTCACCTTATTTTACTGTCTATTTTCACCTTCTTGTTTACTGTCTGGTGTCACCTTCTTCTTTACTGTCTGTTGTCACCTTCTTCTTTACTGTCTGTTGTCACCTTATTTTACTGTCTGTTGTCAAATTATTTAACTGTATGTTGTCACCTTCTTATTTAACTGTCTGTTGTCACCTTCTTCTTTTACTGTCTGAATATCTTATTAGCTACAGTAAGTCTAACCCTAATGGCTTGTGTGTGTTGGTGTGTGTGTGTATACGTCCGCTGTCAGCCTTATTAAATAACTCTGTCTAAATGGGGCTACATTCACTGTCAGCCTTATTAAATAACTCTCTCTAAATGGGTCTACGTTCACTGTCAGCCTTATTAAATAACTATGTCTAAATGGTGCTATGTTTAGTGTCAGCCTTATTAAATAACTCTGTCTAAATGGGGCTACGTTCACTGTCAGCCTTATTAAATATCTCTGTCTAAATGGGGCTACGTTCACTGTCAGCCTTATTAAATAACTCTGTCTAAATGGGGCTACGTTCACTGTCAGCCTTATTAAATAACTCTGTCTAAATGGGGCTACGTTCACTGTCAGCCTTATTAAATATCTCTGTCTAAATGGGGCTACGTTCACTGTCAGCCTTATTAAATAACTCTGTCTAAATGGGGCTACGTTCACTGTCAGCCTTATTAAATAACTCTGTCTAAATGGGGCTACGTTCACTGTCAGCCTTATTAAATAACTCTCTCTAAATGGGGCTACGTTCACTGTCAGCCTTATTAAATAACTCTGTCTAAATGGGGCTACGTTCGCTGTCAGCCTTATTAAATAACTCTGTCTAAATGGGGCTACGTTCGCTGTCAGCCTTATTAAATAACTCTCTCTAAATGGGGCTACGTTCGCTGTCAGCCTTATTAAATAACTCTGTCTAAATGGGGCTACGTTCACTGTCAGCCTTATTAAATAACTCTCTCTAAATGGGGCTACGTTCGCTGTCAGCCTTATTAAATAACTCTCTCTAAATGGGGCTACGTTCGCTGTCAGCCTTATTAAATAACTCTGTCTAAATGGGTCTACGTTCACTGTCAGCCTTATTAAATAACTCTGTCTAAATGGGTCTACGTTCACTGTCAGCCTTATTAAATAACTCTTTCTAAATGGGGCTACGTTCACTGTCAGCCTTATTAAATAACTCTTTCTAAATGGGGCTACGTTCACTGTCAGCCTTATTAAATAACTCTTTCTAAATGGGGCTACGTTCACTGTCAGCCTTATTAAATAACTCTGTCTAAATGGGGCTACGTTCACTGTCAGCCTTATTAAATAACTCTGTCTAAATGGGGCTACGTTCACTGTCAGCCTTATTAAATAACTCTCTCTAAATGGGGCTACGTTCGCTGTCAGCCTTATTAAATAACTCTGTCTAAATGGGGCTACGTTCACTGTCAGCCTTATTAAATAACTCTGTCTAAATGGGGCTACGTTCACTGTCAGCCTTATTAAATAACTCTCTCTAAATGGGGCTACGTTCGCTGTCAGCCTTATTAAATAACTCTGTCTAAATGAGGCTACGTTCGCTGTCAGCCTTATTAAATAACTCTGTCTAAATGGGGCTACGTTCACTGTCAGCCTTATTAAATAACTCTGTCTAAATGGGGCTACGTTCACTGTCGCACACTGTTTCTGAGACATCTGTCACCGTCACAAACCGTTTGCAGTGCCTCTGTTTATTAGTCGGACTAATTTGTTTGAGGTGTAAATTGATAGCGAGCATTTCAGATGTGTTGACGTTGTGTCGTGTTGTTAATGTCTTTGTCAGTGTTGTTTACATGGATCAATAGAAATGTCTTAGTATGACCTAGCCTAGTCATTATTCATATTTGTTGACAATGTGTTGTTGCTGTTGTTATTGATACATTTGTCAGGTTTGTTTACATGACGGGGCAATGTGATGGATGAATAGAAATGTCTTAGTACTCATAACTATACTTGTCATGGTGGATGTCATACAGGTCACTAATTCAATCAATACATACAGGATCTTCTCTTCTTCTACAGTACTTTATGACACACGTATACTTGTCACTTACAGTATTCTATCAAGACTGCTCTATTCTCTTCTATTTTCACACTACTTACTGTACCTTCAACCCAACCGGCTGTTATGCGCTCTCTCTCTCTCTCTCTCTCTCTCTCTCTCTCTCTCTCTCTCTCTCTCTCTCTCTCTCTCTCTCTCTCTCTCTCTCTCTCTCTCTCTGTCACTCTCTCTCTCTCTCTCTCTCTCTCTCTGTCTCTCTCTCTCTCTCTCTCTCTCTCTCTCTCTCTCTCTGTCACTCTCTCTCTCTCTCTCTCTCAATTCAAAGGGCTTTATTGTCATGGGAAACATGTGTTAACATTGCCAAAGCAAGTGAAATAGATAAAAAACAAAAGTGAAATAAACAATTAAAAACAGTAAATATTACTCTCACAGAAGTTCCAAGGGGAATAGAGACATTTCACATGTCATATTATGTATATCGACAGTGTTGTAACAATGTGCAATTAGTTAAAGTACAAAAGGGAAAATAATTAAACAAACATATGGGTTTTATTTACAATGGTGTTTGTTCTTCACTGGTTGCCCTTTTCTTGTTGGAACAGGTCACAAATCTTGCTGCTGTGATGGCACACTGTGGTGTTTCACCCAGTAGATATGCGAGTTTATCAAAATTGAATTAGTTTGTTTTCTAATTCTTTGTGGGTCTGTGTAATCTGGGGGAAATATGTGTCTCTAATATGGTCATACATTTGGCAGGAGGTTAGGAAGTGCAGCTTAGTTACCACCTCATTGTGTGAGCAGTGGGCACATAGCCTGTCTTCACTTGAGAGCCATGTCTGCCTCCGGTGGCCTCTCAAAAAATCAAGGCTCTGCTCACTGAGTCTGTACATAGTCAAAGCTTTCCTTAAGTTTGGGTCAGTCACAGTGGTCAGGTTTTCTGCCACTGTGTACTCTCTGTTTAGGGCCAAATATCATTCTAGTTTGCTCTGTTCTTTTGTTAATTCTTTCCAATGTGTCAAGTAATTCTCTTTTTGTTTTCTCATGATTTGGTTGGGTCTAATTGTGTTGCTGTCCGGGGGCTCTGTGGGTTCTGTTTGTGTTTATGAACAGAGCACCAGGACCAGCTTGCTTAGGGGACTCTTCTCCAGGTTCATCTCTCTATAGGTGATGGCTTTGTTATGGAAGGTTTTGAAATCGCTTCCTTTTAGGTGGTTGTAGAATTTAACGGCTATTTTCTGGAGTTTTGTAATTAGCATTATTTGGTGTTTTACGTTGTACACTGAGGATATTTTTCCAGAATTCTGCATGCAGAGTCTCAATTTGGTGTTTGTCCCATTTTGTGATATCTTGGTTGGTGAGCGGACCCCCGACCTCACAACCATAAAGGGCAATGGGTTCTATAACTGATTCAAGTATTTTTAGCCAGATCCTAATTGGTATGTCGAATTTGATGTTCCTTTTGATGGCATCGAAGGCCCCCTTCCTCGTCTCTCAGATCGTTAGACATTTGCTCAGTGTTTCCATGATAATGCAGGGGATTTCCCCAAGGTTGTTGTTGACGCTTATCAAGTTTATCTCCACTTTTGTGGATTGAGGTGATCGGTCCTTGGATCCAAATATTGGGGAAGTTGCCAGAGTTGAGGATGATGTTAAAAAGTTTACGGTGTGTATAGCCAATTTGATTTTGTGGTCTGTATATTTTATCATGTACCTTAGGATACCATCAACACCACAGGCCTTTTTGGGTTGGAGGGTCTCTATTTTGTCCTGCAGTTCATTCAATGTAATTGGAGATCCCAGTGGGTTTGTCTCGCTCACCTTGACAGTGTTATGCATGATGATCCCCGGGCGTTGTATTGACCAGTGCAGTGGTGAGAAATGTCTCAGTCCCCGGCACAAAAACGTCATGCTATCCAGGAGCACGAGTAGAGGACATCAATAAGCTACTCCCAAAACATTTTAAATCCTCATCAGGAAATTGAGTTTGTCATTGTTCATGTGGGATTCAATGACATTATTTTGGGCAGCTCAGAACAGCTGAAGATGGATTTTTAGAAAACTGATTGGGTCACTGCTTTACACCAACAAATGCCCCATAATATATGTCCCTGTGCCCTCCCTAAACCATGGCATTGGACATTTCAGCAGACTTGTGGCCCTCCATAACTGACAACGAGACTATTGCAGCTCTGTGGGTGTAACATTTATTGACAATGTTGGTACCTTCTGGAAACAATGCTTGTTTTATAAGGAGAATGAGATCCACCCAAATCATTTGGGTTCCTGGTTCCTTTCACAGCATTGTAAGGCTGTGTTGAGACAAGGACTTATCAATGACCCAAGCCCAGCACAGTTATGAAATCAAATCACATTTTATTGGTCACATACACAGGGTTAGCAGATGTTATTGCGAGTGTAGCGAAATGCTTGTGCTTCTAGTTCTGACAGTGCAGCAATATCTAACATGTAATCTAACAATTCCACAACAACTACCTAATGCACACAAATCTAAGTAAATATATGGATGAGCAATGACAGAGCAGCATAGGTAAGATGCAATAGATGGTATAAAATACAGTATATACATATGAGATGAGTAATGCAAGATATGTAAACACTATTAAAGTGGCTGTGATCCATTTATTGAAGTCTGTGTGTAGGCAGCAGCCTCTCTGTTAGTGATGGGCTGTTTAACAGTCTGATGGCCTTGAGATAGAAGCTGTTTTTCAGTCTCTCGGTCCCAGCTTTGATGCACCTGTACTGACCTCGCCTTCTGGAGGGTAGCGGGGTGAACAGGCAGTGGCTCAGGTGGTTGATGTCCTTGATGATCATTTTGGCCTTCCTGTGACATCGGGTGGTGTAGGTGTCCTGGAGGGCAGGTAGTTCGCCTCCGGTGATGCGTTGTGCAGACCGCACCACCCTCTGGAGAGCCTTACGGTTGTGGGCGGAGCAGTTGCCGTACCAGACTGTGATACAGCCCGACAGGATGCTCTCAATTGTGCATCTGTAAAAGTTTGTCAGGGTTTTAGGAGACAAGCCAAATTTCTTCAGCTTCCTGAGGTTGAAGTGGCGCTGCTGCGCCTTCTTCACCACGCTGTCTGTGTGGGTGGACCATTTCAGTTTGTCCGTGATGTTTTCCCCAGAGGAACTTAAAACTTTCCACCTTCTCCACTGCTGTCCCGTCAATATGGATAGGGGGGTGCTCCCTCGTTTGTTTTGTTGACGTTGAGTGAGAGGTTGTTTTCCTGACACCTCACCTCCTCCCTGTAGGCTGTCTCGTTGTTGGTAATCAAGCCCACTACTGTTGTGTCGTCTGCAAACTTGATGATTGATTGAGTTGGAGGCGTGCATGGCCACGCAGTCATGGGTGAACAGGGAGTACAGGAGGGGGCTGAGAACGCACCCTTGTGGGGCGCCAGTGTTGAGGATCAGCGAAGTGGAGATGTTGTTTCCTACCTTCACCACCTGTTTATCCCATTGTGTCGCTGAGTTGTCGTAATGCTTCAGCAAATGTACTGTTTCTGACTCTCACTTAGATAATACCTTTGATGATATAGTGGCATCAACACATGGTTATAACATCTACAGAAAATACAGAAATGCCAATAGTGGAGGTGATGCTGTTTATATTCAGAACCATATTCCTGTAAAGATTAGAGATGATCTCATGTCAAATACTGTTGAAGTAACATGGCTACAGGTTAATCTGCCTCACCTAAAGCCCATTCTGGTGGGAAGCTGCTATAGACCACCAAGTGCTAACAGTCAATATCTGGATAACATGTGTGAAATGCTTGATAATGTATGTGATATCAACAGAGACGTATATTTTCTTGAGCTGACCACTCAAGAAAAAGCCTCAAATTGTAACTAGTGCCTGCAACCTGGTTCAGGGTATCAGTCAACCTACCAGGGTGGTTACAAACAGCACAGAAATGAAATCACCAACATGTATTGATTATATCTTTACTAATGCTGCAGAAATTTGCTTTAAAGCAGTATCCAAATCCATCGGATGTAGCGATCACAATAGTTGCCATATCTAGGAAAACCTAAGTTCCAAAGGCTGGACCTAATATAGTGTATAAGACGTCATACAATAAGTTATGTAGTGATTCCTATGTTGTTGATGTAAATAATAATAATAATATATATATATTTTTTAATGGGTGGATCAGCTTAATATTGCAGATAGATTGTTGCTTCCATCAATGTAATTGTCTGCATCATTTCCAATCCCCCATATATTTAAATATATACATCCATATACATACACGTACATACACATGTTTTATTTTATTTTATTTTACCGTTATTTTACCAGGTAAGTTGACTGAGAACACGTTCTCATTTGCAGCAACGACCTGGGGAATAGTTACAGGGGAGAGGAGGGGGATGAATGAGCCAATTGTAAAGTGGGGATTATTAGGTGACCATGATGATTTGAGGGCCAGATTGGGAATTTAGCCAGGACACCGGGGTTAACACCCCTACTCTTACGATAAGTGCCATGGGATCTTTAATGACCTCAGAGAGTCAGGACACCGTTTAACGTCCCATCCGAAAGACGTGTATAATATATATATATATATATATATACACATACCTATATAGACATACATATTTTTTTTTTTTTTAATATATCTTTATTATTCCCTGCAAACCCTTCCACCCTTCCCCCAGTTGGAGTAAACTAATAAACAATAACACTTAGGCTTCTACCTTCAGTTTATACATATTATTCACATTTTACAGACAATCTTTGTTTGTTTTTAGTCCTTCCTCTATTTCTGATGTCCATCCAGTTTGATTTCTATTTGTAACTGTGCTGGTTCACAACATTTCTGAACCTATATACATTTTACAGACCCCGTATGTTTACATTGGCTTATCTTGTTGTTATTAGTCCCACCCTTCAGCTCCATTCAACCCCTCCCATCTATCTCTTAACACCATCCATTTTGGATTTCTATTTGCCATATATTTTTCAACTGTGCTGTCATGCTTCACAAAAGCACTGAACCTTTCTATTCGCATAGCTTCTACAGATTGTAAATTAAAAATATATATTTTTGCTAAAATAATTATTATATTATTGATGGATTGACTATGGCTTTTTAAATCACCCAGTATTGCTATCTGCAGCATTAGTTCTAGGCAAATGTTGCAATTCTTCAGCCATTCCTGGACCTGTGACCAAAAACGAGCTACATATGGACAGTACCAAAATGAATGATCTTATGACTCTGCCTCCTCGCAGCAAAATCTGCAGAGCTGGGAAGATTGTATCCCCCATATATATAACATTCTATTGGTTACAAGAATTTTGTATAGTAATGTAAATTGAAAAATTCTAAGTTTTGAATCCGGCGTTGTTTTGCGTATCAATTCATAAACAATGTGCCATGGAATGGGTACATCGAAAATCTATTCCCAACTATTTTGCAATTTATATGGCACAGCTGTCAGTTGTTTGGTCCTTAAATGAAATTGGTATATGTTTTTATTCATCACAATTTTATTTAAACATTTATGGTCTTTAAATGCAGGGCCGGCAGAAAAGTTCCTCACTTTCTTCCATTTTTGTGGTAATGTTGCAATTAGTTGTAATTTTGGGGAGAGCAGACATTTCCATATGTCTGTGTTAGCTGCATGTGTGACATAACTCCACCAGTCCTATTTATGATATAATTCACTAAAATGATACCCTTTTTAAAAGTTTCTTTAAAAAATATATTTTTTTTATCAATTAGTATATTTGAGTTTAACCACAATATTTGATGTATTATTTGTTCTGTCTTTTCAGGTGGATTAAACTGAAATTGCAACCAACTTTCTAAGGCTTGTTTAAAAATTAAGATATTTTGGAGATTATGTCCTTTTCAAACAACGGAAAGTGAGCAGGTGTAATCTGAATAAAGGGGAAAAGGCCATTCTTGAACATGGGAGGAGACATTACTACCAATTTACTAGAGAACCAGTTTGGATTTAAGTATAACTTTTGTATGACTGATTTTTATTTTATTTGACCTTTATTTAACTAGGCAAGTCAGTTAAGAACACATTCTTATTTTCAATGACAGCCTAGGAACAGTGGGTTAACTGCCTTGTTCTGTCACGATCTTTCAAGATCGAACCCAGAAGCAGACCAGGACAAGGAGCGTAGGAAGAAGGTGAGTATTTATTTACAATGAAATGTGAAAAGGTAGATCTATCCAGATGGCGTAGCGGGCAGCGGTGGTGAATAGATGAGAAAAAATAGGTGAGTCCAATGTAGTAGTAGAATCCTCTGTCAACCAGGCGGGAATGGAGTGAATGATCCAGGTGAGTAACTGAAGGCAAAACAAACGGAGGTAAGTTCAAGGCAAGCAATACGTAAATGAAAACAACAAAACAAATACTATCCAACTGGAGTCTGGTACTCAGGCACAACATACTGTTCATGGCTAACGATCCGGCAGGGAATGGAAGTCAGGTCAGAGCTTTTGAAGGGTAGAGATGATGATCAGGACAGGTGTGCAGATTACTGATGGGAAACAGGTGCGGGTGAAAATCAATCTCCCAATGAGCTAATTCGCCCGGCAACCAGACAGGGTGCGTTCCAGGACACCTGAAACACACTCCAGGACAGACACAGGCAAACCCAGACTCAGGAAGCGGGATTCGTGACAGTACCCCCCCTCCGACGAACGCCACCGGGCGGACTACCTGGAGCGCCAGGATGGAGGCGGTAGAAGTCACGAAGCAGGTCGTCATCCAGAATCTGACGCCGAGGAATCCAACTCCTCTCCTCTGGACCATATCCTTCCCAATCCACAAGATACTGGTACCCTCGACCCCGCCGTCTGGAGTCCATGATGCGGCGCACCGTGTAGACAGGACCACCTCCGATCATCCGAGGAGGAGGAGGACGAGGAGGAGGAGGCAACAGAGGACTGAGGTGAACCGGCTTGAGACAGGAGACATGAAAAGTGGGATGCACTCTAAGTGTTGCAGGCAACTTGAGTCGAACCACCACAGGATTTATGATTCTCTCCACTACAAACGGACCAATAAACTTCGGTGACAACTTCCTTGACTCCGTCCGTAAAGGAAGATCCCGTGTAGCCAACCAAACCTTATCTCCAACCGTATAAGCTGGGGCAGGAATACGGCGACGGTTCGCCTGGATCTGATACCGGTCAGAAACTCTAAGGAGAGCCTTCCTGGCCCGATGCCAGGTCCGGTGGCAACGACGAATGTGGGTCTGGACAGAGGGAACCGAGAGATCCCTCTCCTGAGAAGGAAACAAAGGAGGTTGGTATCCGTAAAGGCATTGGAAGGGGGACATCCCAGTGGCAGATGAAGGAAGAGTATTATGGGCATACTCAACCCAGGGTAATTGAGATGACCAAGAGGTAGGATCAGAGGAGACAAGACAACGCAGCGTGGACTCCATCTTCTGGTTGGCTCTCTCCGCCTGACCATTAGATTGAGGGTGAAATCCAGAGGTGAGACTGACTGTAGCTCCAATGGCCAAACAGAAGGATTTCCAGACAGCAGAGGTAAACTGAGGACCACGGTCAGAAACAATGTCACTGGGCAATCCGTGAACCCTGAAAACCTCCCTGACCAGGATCTCGGACGTCTCCGTAGCCGATGGAAGCTTGGAGAGAGGAACAAAATGAGCAAACTTGCTGAATCTGTCCACAATGGTCAGAATGACCGTGTTCCCAACAGAAGGGGGCAATCCCGTGACAAAATCCAGGGCCAGATGCGACCAAGGTCGCCGAGGAATAGGTAGAGGATGAAGAAGCCCAGAGCTGGGCCGATTGGTACTCTTGTTCTGGGCACAAACAGGACATGCGGCAACAAACCTCCGGGTATCTTCTCCCATGGCAGGCCCCCAAAAACGTCTGCGCAGTAGTGCCATAGTCCGAGCAACGCCAGGGTGACAAGCTATCTTGCTGGCGTGGGACCACTGAAGGACAGCAGAACGGACCGACTCGGGTACGAACAACCGACCGGGTGGACCGTTACCGGGGCCGGGCTGCGTCCGAAGGGCCGCCATCACATCCTCCTCTATCCTCCATGTAACGGCTCCCACGACAACATTCTGGGGAAGAATCGTCTCAGTCTTGACCCCACTCTCCTCCGTCTTAGAGAACATCCGGGACAGGGCGTCCGCCTTCCCGTTCTTCGACCCAGGTCGGAACGTCAGGGAAAAATTGAAACGTCCAAAAAACAAAGCCCACCTGGCCTGACGGGCGTTGAGACGTTTAGCCGATTGCACGTAAGCCAGATTCTTGTGGTCAGTCCAGACCACAAACGGTTGCTCCGCTCCCTCCAACCAGTGACGCCACTCCTCCAAGGCAAGCTTCACAGCGAGAAGCTCCCGGTTACCCACATCGTAGTTTCTTTCAGCTGGAGAAAGACGACAAGAGTAGAAAGCGCAGGGATGGAGTTTACCGTCAGTGGAGCTACGCTGGGACAGGATGGCGCCCACACCCACATCAGAAGCATCCACTTCCACAACGAACTGACGGGAAGTGGCAGGTTGAGAGAGAATCGGGGCGTTGGTGAATCGGTTCTTCAAGTCCAGAAATGCTCGGTCTGCCTCAGGAGTCCAACAGAACTTTCTGGTGCAAGACGTCAGGGCAGTTAAAGGTGCAGCCACCCGGCTGTAGTCACGGATTAACCTCCGATAAAAATTCGCAAACCCCAGGAATCTCTGGAGCTGCAATCTTGTACCGGGCTGGACCCAATCCCAAACCGCCCGAACCTTCTCTTGGTCCATCTTGATCTCTCCCCTGGATATGATGTACCCGAGGAAGGACGTTGTGTGGGCGTGAAAATCACACTTCTCAGCCTTCACGAACAGACGGTTCTCCAATAACCGCTGCAGGACCTGCTTGACATGCAGAACGTGGCTAGAAAGCTCCTTTGAGAAGATGAGGATATCATCCAAGTAAACGAACACAAAAATACCAATCATATCTCTCAGAACGTCATTCACCATACTTTGGAACACAGCCGGAGCGTTGGTCAGTCCAAACGGCATCACCTGGTACTCAAAATGTCCCATCGGAGTATTGAAACCAGTCAACCACTCGTCCCCCTCCTTGATCCGAACCAAATGATAAGCATTACGTAAGTCAAGCTTCGTAAAAACCGTAGCACCCTGTAATGAATCGAAAGCCGAGCTCATCAAGGGCAGGGGATACTTGTTCTTAACCGTAATATCATTCAAACCCCGATAATCAATACACGGTCGAAGAGAGCCATCCTTCTTGCTCACAAAAAAAAATCCTGCTCCCAAAGGTGATGACGATGGCCGAATGAGACCTGTAGCTAGAGACTCCTTGATGTAGGTCTCCAAGGCCTCACGTTCCGGTCGAGAGATACTGTATAACCGTCCCTTGGGAAAGGCAGATCCAGGAAACAGATTAATCGCACAATCATAAGGTCGATGGGGAGGAAGGGACAGAGCCTTCTGTTTACTGAATACCTCACCCAACTCGTGATATGTTTCTGGAACCAGGGACAAATCAGGAGGAGCAGAGTCACTGACCTGACTGGAAACAGCAGGAGAACAGGCAGTCCTAAGGCAGTTAGCATGACACTCAATGCTCCAACTAGTTACCTTCCCTGTCACCCAATCAAACGAGGGATTGTGTTCCTTCAGCCAGGGGTAACCAAGAACCAGAGGAACATGGGGTGAGGACAAAATGAAGAAAGAGATAAACTCTGAATGATTACCCGACACCAACATCTTAACCGGTTCAGTCCTCATAGTGATCCGTGCCAGACTACTGCCGTTCAGAGTGGTTGCTTCAATGGCTTCCGGCAATTGCTCCTTGGAAAGCCCCAGCTGTTCCACCAAGTCGGCATCCATAAAACTGCCATCGGCACCTGAA
The DNA here is from genome assembly GCF_029448725.1 of Salvelinus fontinalis. NCBI lineage: Eukaryota > Metazoa > Chordata > Actinopteri > Salmoniformes > Salmonidae > Salvelinus > Salvelinus fontinalis. Next base: position 20,205,904 of record NC_074700.1, on the reverse strand, counting down.
TCGACAAAAGCGTTCATGTCAAAACTCTGATCCTTATTCATAAGGGTCGCAGGAAAACGGGGTCTGACAAGATCCTTGAGAGATTGAAACTGGCTCGCTAAAACTCCTCCCAAATTTAGCGAGCCGGGCAGTTTAACGGGCGCTGTGGACAAGCGGAGATGTAATGTCCCGATCTACCACAGTAGAAACAGCTATTGGTCTCACGTCTACGTTGGCGCTTCTCCTTAGTTAGCCCGTGTCGCCCCACTTACATTGATTCAGAATCTGGTGACAAGACCCCTCCACTAATCCCGTGTGGAGAATAATGATCAATCCGTCCTGGTTCACCTCCTGAACCGAATGGTAACCGAGTTGCAGATTGATTGGATGAGCCCCACTGCTTCTCCCTCCTTCTCTCTCGGACTCTATTATCTACCCGAATAGATAAAGCGACCAAGCTGTCCAGGTCACTAGGCTCTGGATAAGATATCAGCATGTCCTTAAGTTCCTCTGACAACCCCTTGTAAAAAAACGCTTGTAGTGACTCCTCATTCCAACCACTCTCCACAGCCAATGTCCTGAACTCAATCATATAGTCTGCCACACTGCGAGCTCCTTGGCGAAGAGAGAACAAACGTTTAGCTGCGTCCTTACCTCGGACTGGATGATCAAAAAGCTTTCTCATCTCTCCCGTGAACTCCTGATATGAAGCCGTGCAGGTTCCCTGTCGTTCCCAAACGGCTGAAGCCCATTCCAGAGCTCGTCCACGCAACAGTTCAATAACAAAGGCTATCCTAGCCTTGTCAGTGGCGTAAGAATGGGGCTGTAGATCAAACACTAACCCACACTGCATAAGAAACGAACGGCATTTTCCCAAATCCCCTTCATACTTATCAGGCGTCGGTACCTTGGGTTCACGGAAAGACACCGCTCCAGACACGGCAGGTGAGATGGGTGAAACCGGTGGTGAATGAATCGCCGGCAAACTGAGCTGATCCTGGATTTGTGTCAAGCTAGCAGATAAGTTCTGGATCGAACTCGCTATCTCCTGTAGCGCCGTATTGTGTTGTCCCAATGTCTTCCCCTGCTGGGTAATGGCATGGCAAACGGAGTCCAGGTCCGCTGGGTTCATTACTGGCCGGATCGTTCTGTCACGATCTTTCAAGATCGAACCCAGAAGCAGACCAGGACAAGGAGCGTAGGAAGAAGGTGAGTATTTATTTACAATGAAATGTGAAAAGGTAGATCTATCCAGATGGCGTAGCGGGCAGCGGTGGTGAATAGATGAGAACAAATAGGTGAGTCCAATGTAGTAGTAGAATCCTCTGTCAACCAGGCGGGAATGGAGTGAATGATCCAGGTGAGTAACTGAAGGCAAAACAAACGGAGGTAAGTTCAAGGCAAGCAATACGTAAATGAAAACAACAAAACAAATACTATCCAACTGGAGTCTGGTACTCAGGCACAACATACTGTTCATGGCTAACGATCCGGCAGGGAATGGAAGTCAGGTCAGAGCTTTTGAAGGGTAGAGATGATGATCAGGACAGGTGTGCAGATTACTGTTGGGAAACAGGTGCGGGTGAAAATCAATCTCCCAATAAGCTAATTCGCCCGGCAACCAGACAGGGTGCGTTCCAGGACACCTGAAACACACTCCAGGACAGACACACAGGCAAACCCAGACTCAGGAAGCGGGATTCGTGACATGTTCAGGGGCAGAATGACACATTTTTAACGTGTCAGCTCGGAGATTAGTTCCAGCAACCTTTCGGTTTCTAGTCCAACGCTCTAACCACTAGGGTACCTGCCGCTAGGCTGATGCCTTTAGTGAGAGGTCTAATACTTTAATATTTAATCATTTCTGCCCTCTGAATTCATATTCGTTATATAAATAGAACCTTTTAATTTTGTTTGGCTTGCCATTCGAAATAAAATGGAATATTTTTTGTTCATATAATTTAAAAAGCAGGTCACTAGGTGTAGGCAAAACCATAAGCAAATAGGTAAACTGTGATATGACTAAAGAGTTAAACAAGGTGATTTTTCCACAAATAGACAGGTATTTTCCTTTCCATGGTAGCAAGATCTTATTTATTTTTGTTAACTTTCTATATAAATGTATTGGAGTGAAATAATTTCTTTCTTTTGGGATTTGTATACCGAGTATGTCCATAGTACACTAGTAATATAGTACACATCATAATTTGGTTTTAATACAGAGATGATAGCAAAAGTATCTAGATCCTCTATGAGGCCGTGGAGAGACTCTAATTGTGGTTTTAAAAGAAAACACGAATCATCAGCGTACAATGACACCTTCGTTTTTAAGCCACGGATTTCTAATCCCTTAATATTATTGTTTGATCTAATTTTAACAGCAAACATTTCGTTGGCAATAATAAATAGATATGCCGATAGTGGACAACCTTGTTTTACTCCTCGAGATAGTTTAAAACTTTCTGAGATTTAGCCATTATTTACTATTTTACACCTTGTGTCACGTTCCTGACCTATTTCTGTTAGTTTGTTGTATGTGTTAGTTGGTCAGGACGTGAGTTTGGGTGGGCATTCGAGAATTCAGTGTGCCCTGTCCCTGCTCCCCGCACTAGGCTTAAAGTGCGTGTCTCCAGTCCGGTGCCTCCAGTTCCGGCACCACGCACCAGGCCTACAGTGCGTATCAGCCGGCCAGAGTCTGCCGTCTGCCCAACGGCGCCTGAACTGTCCGTCTGCCAAGCGCCGCATGAACTGCCCGTCTGCCATGAGCCTACAGAGCCTTCCGCCAGACAGGAGCAGCCAAAGCCTTCCGCCAGAAAGGGTCAGTCTGAGCCATCCGTCTCCGCAGCGCCATCTGAGCCATCCGTCTCCCCAGCGCCATCTGAGCCATCCGTCTCCCCAGCGCCATCTGAGCCATCCGTCTCCCCAGCGCCATCTGAGCCATCCGTCTCCCCAGCGCCGTCTGAGCCATCTGTCTGTCCCGAGCCATTAGAGCCGCCCATCTGTCCCGAGCCGCCAGAGCCGTTAGTCAGTCAGGAGCCGCTAGAGCCATTCGTCAGTCAGGATCTGCCAGAGCCGCCAACCAGACAGGATCTGCCAGAGCCGCCAACCAGACAGGATCTGCCAGAGCTGCCAACCAGACAGGATCTGCCAGAGCCGCCAACCAGACAGGATCTGCCAGAGCCGCCAACCAGACAGGATCTGCCCGAGCCGTCAGTGAGCCATGAGCGTCCAGAGCCGTCAGCCAGCCATGAGCGTCCAGAGCCGTCAGCCAGCCATGAGCGTCCAGAGCCGTCAGCCAGCCATGAATGTCCAGAGCCGTCAGCCAGCCATGAGCGTCCAGAGCCGTCAGCCAGCCATGAGCGTCCAGAGTCGTCAGCCAGTCACGAGCTGTCCCTCAGCCCAGAGCGGCTATTTATCCAGAACTGCCCCTCAGTCCAGAGCTGTCTCTCTGTCCGGAGCTGCCTTTCAGTCCGGAGTTGCCCCTCTATCCTGAGCTACCGCTCTATCCTGAGCTACCTCTCTATCCTGAGCTAACCCTCTGTCCTGAGCTATCCCTCTATCCCGGTGCTGCCTCTTGTGTCGATGTTACCCAAAAGATTTACTGGGTGTAATATGAGGGTTGTCATTTGTAGGGGGAGATGTAAGCTGGGATTGACTATGGTGGGGTGGGGACCTCGCCCTGAGCCTGAGCCACCACCGTGGTCAGATGCCCACCCAGACCCTCCCCTAGACTTTGTGCTGGTGCGCCCGGAGTTCGCACCTTATGGGGGGGTTATGTCACGTTCCTGACCTATTTCTGTTAGTTTGTTGTATGTGTTAGTTGGCCAGGACGTGAGTTTGGGTGGGCATTCTATGTTTTCTGTTTCTATGTTGGTTTAAGGGTTGCCTGGTATGGCTCTTAATTAGAGGCAGGTGTTTGGCGTTCCTCTAATTGAGAGTCATATTTAGGTAGGTTGTTTCACAGTGTTCGTTGTGGGTGGTTGTCTCCTGTGTCAGTGTTTGTCGCACCATACGGGACTGTTCGGTTTGTTTTTCTACATCGTCTTTTTGTGTAGTCTATTTTCCCTGTTCGTGCATTCTTCGTGTTTAATGTAAGTTCATCGTCCAGTTCTGTCTACTCCGTTTGTTGTTTTGTTAGTTATAGTGAAGTTCGTGTTTTTTCGTCTTGTCTTTAAATAAATTATGTGTTCACAGCCCGCTGCGCCTTGGTTCCATCACTACTCCTCCTTTTCGGTTGAAGAGGAGGAGGACCACCGTTACACCTAGGGTTACTATACATAACCGTAACCCATTTTATAAGAGATTCCCCAAAATTGAAATATTCTAGCCATTTATATATAAACTCCAGTCGTACTTTATCAAAAGCCTTTTCAAAATCATCTATGAAAACCAGGCCTGGTGTCCCCGATATTTCATAGTATTCTATTGTTTCCAGTACTTGTCTTATATTATCTCCAATGTATTGTCCATGAAAAAACTTGTTTGATTAGGATTAATAATATCTGACAATAGTTTCTTAATTCTATGCGCCAACCATTTTGCTAGGAGTTTTGCATCACAGCACTGAAGTGTAAAAGGTCTCCACATTTTTTAAATGGGCTGGATCTTTATATATACCACTTGGGTCCTGTTTCAGTAATAATGATATCAGACCTTCTTGTTGCGTGTCTGATAATCTACCATTTATACAGGAGTGGTTAAAACATGCTAATAATGGTCCTCTGAGTAGAAAAAGTTTGGTAAGTTTGGTATGCTATCCAGCCCTGGAGTTTTCCCAGACTTAAAGGCTTTAATTGCAACAAGAAGTTCTTCCTCTGTAATTTGGCCATCACATGAGTCTTTCTGTATAGATGTTAATTTTACATTATTAATAGGGAAAAAATCCATACAATTAGCTTCGGTTAGTGGAGATGGAGGAGACAAAAACGAAAACATATTCTTAAAATACTTTACTTCCTCTTTCAAAATATAATATGGTGAATCGTTGTGTGATTCCATAATTTATTAAAAAAAAATTGGTAGCATTTCTATATTGAAGATTGAAAAATAATTTGGTGCATTTTTCCCAATATTCCATCCAGTTCGCTTTATTTTTCTAATATATTACACTGGATCTTTCTTGAATATGTTCTTCCGTTTCTTTTTTGTTTTCCTTCTAACTTATTCTCTGCCTCTATGGTACAGTTTTTATTGCTTTCTAACTGTACTGTTAGTCTTTTCCTTTGTTAATATGGACTCTTTTGATCTAAATTTATTTTGTTTTATAGATGAGTACTGAATTGCATGGCACATGTTGTCACATTATCTAGGAGTGGTGGGTGTGGAGTCAGGCGCAGAGAGCAGAGGTTCCAGAAAGGACGTATTTATTCCAAATATGGTCACGCCATTGACCACAAAACGGGACACCAAACAATCCGTAATGATACAGAACACAAACCTCCAGAGACAGAACAGAAAATAAGCCCGCACAAAAGCAGGCGGGCCCTGAAGGCTTAAATAGCCCCGCATTAACCACAAACAAGGACCAGGTGAAAACAATAAAGACAAAACCAACAGAAAAGGGAAGTCGTGACACATGTAAAACATATTTGTTGGTCTGTGTTGTGTAAAAGGTTCAACCAGACGCTGCACTTGACACATTTCTGATTTGCTTATTCCAGTTACTAATAATCATGCACCCATTAAGAAAATGACTTTAAAAATGATTAAATCCCTGTGGATTGATGAGGAATTGGAAAATTGTATGGTTGAGAGGGATGAGGCAAAAGGAATGGCAAATAAGTCTGGCTGCACAACCGATTGGCAAACGTACTGCAAATTGAGAAATCATGTGACTAAACAAAGAACAATTAGATAAAGAATGATAGTAAAAAGTAAAACGTTTTGGAGCTTAAATGACGTTTTTGCCAAAAAGGCAAACTCAGCTCCATCATTCATTGAATCAGATGGCTCATTCATCACAAAACCCACTGATATTGCCAATTACTTAAATGTTTTTTTCATTGGCAAGGTAAGCACATTTATGTATGACATGCCAGCAACAAATGCTGACACTACACATCCAAGTATAACAACTGATCAAATTATGAAAAACAAGCATTGTAATTTTGAATTCCGTGAGTGTGGAAGTGAGTGTGGAAGAAGTGAAAAATGATTGTTGTCTCAACGATGACAAGCCACTGGGGTCTGACAACTTGGCTGGAAAATTACTGAGGATAATAGCGGATGATATTGCCACTGCTATTTGCCACATCTTCAATCTAAGGCTTCTAGAAGTGTGTGCCCTCGGGCCTGAAGGGAAGCTGAAGTCATTCCTCTACCCAAGAATAGTAAAGCCCCTTTAACTGGCTCAAATAGCTGACCAATCAGCCTGTTACCAACCCTTAGTAAACTTCTGGAATAAAATGGTGTTTGACCAGATACAATGCTATTTTACTGTAAACAAATTGACAACAGACTTTCAGCATGATTATAGGGGAGGGTATTCGACAAGCACAGCACTTATACAAATGACTGATGATTGGCTGAAATGTAGGATAAAAAAGATTGTGGGGGCTGTTTTGTTAGACTTGTGGCTTTTGACATTATCGATAAAATTCTGCTGATGGAAAAACATATGTGTTATGGCTTTACACCTCCTGCTATAATGTGGATAAAGAGTTACTTGTCTAACAGAACCCAGAGGGTGTTCTTTAATGGAAGCCTCCAACATAATCCAGGTTGAATCAGGAATTCAGCTGTCTAGGCCCCTTACTTTTTTCAACCTTTACTAATAATATGCCACTGGCCTTGAGTAAAGCCAATGTGTCTATGTATGTGGATGACTCAAGACTATTGACGTCAGCTACTACAGAGAGTGAAATCACTGCAACACTTAATGAAGAGCTGCAGTTAGTTTCAGAATGGGTGGCAAGGAATGAGTCAGTCCTAAATATTTCCAAAACTAAAAGCATTGGATGTGGGACAAATCACTCACTAAACCCTAAACCTCAACTAAATCTGGTAGTCAGTGGTGTGGAAATTGAGCAAGTTGAGGGACTAAACTGTTTGTAGTAACCCTGGATTGTAAACTGTCATGGTCAAAACATGTTAATACAACAGTAGCTAAAATGGGTAGAAGTCTGTCCATAATACAGCGATGCTCTGCCTTCTTAACAACACTATCAAGCTGGAGACTTATATCTCCCTCGCTAACTTTCAGCTGTCAGAGCAGTTTACCGATCATTGCATTTGTAAATAGACCATCTGTAAATAGCCCACCCAACTAGCTCATCCCCATATTGTTTTTTTTCTTTCTCCTTTCTACCCCAGTATCTCTACTTGCACATTCATCTGCACATCTATCACTCCAGTGTTTAATTGCTGAATTGTAATTATTTCACCACTATGGCCTATTTATTTCCTTACCTCCCTAATCTTCTACATTTGCACACACTGTATATAGACTTTTCTGTTGTGTATTTGACTATACGTTTGTTTATATGTAACTGTGTTGTTTGTGTCACACTGCTTTGGTCGCAGTTGTAAATGAGAACTTGTTCTCAACTGGCCTACCTGGTTAAATAAAGGGGAAATAAAAAAAATATAAAAAAATCAACAAACATAGCTAAGATGGGTTGAAGTCTGTCCATAATAAAGCGATGCTCTGCCTTCATCACAACACTATCAACAAGGCAGGTCCTACAGACTCTAGTTTTGTCACACCTGGACTACTGTTCAGTAGTGTTGTCAGGTGCCACAAAGAGGGATCTGGGAAAATTACAGTTGTCTCAGAACAGGGCAGCACAGCTGGCCCTTAAAATTACACAGCGAACTAACATTAATGATATGCATGTCAATCTCTCCTGGCTCAAAGTAGAGGAGAGATTGACTTCATCGCTACTTGTTTTTGTAAGAAGTGTTGACGTGCTGAATGTACACAGGGATCTGTCTAAACGCACACGTACACAGGGATGTTGTATTGTAGAGATGTGATAGTAGAGTAGTGGCCTGAGGGAACACACTTAATGTGCTGTGAAAGTGTTATGAAATGTAATGTCATGTAATATTTTAAACTGTACATAACTTCCTTAATGTTGCTGGACCCCAGAAGAGTAGCTGCTGCCTTGGCAGGAACTAATGGGGATTCTTAATGAATACAAATACAAAAACAAAAACTAATACAAACATCTAACACCTGATCTGGCTGTGTTTACCATTAGGCTACCAGAATGTGTGTGTGTGTGCATGTGTTTTAGCTGTACCCATTAACACTGCATGGCCAGAGCTAATGCGTGCCATTTGGCCTAATTCACTGAACATGGTGTGTGTGTGTGTGTACAGTGTGAATGTGCATGTGTGTGTGTGTGTGTGTGTGTGTGTGTGTTTGATGGTGTAATTCACTGAAAATGGGTAATTGTGCCTAACTTGTGTTAAATTCGTAACTGTCAGCCAGCCAGACTGATGCAGAGATGTGGCACAGAGGACAGGAATGATGGATAGAGTGGACTGGACATGAGACAGAGACAGAGAGACAGAGAGACAGAGAGACAGAGAGACAGAGACAGAGACAGAGAGAGAGAGAGAGAGAGAGAGACAGAGACAGAGACAGAGACAGAGACAGAGACAGAGAGAGAGAGAGAGAGAGAGAGAGAGAGAGAGAAGGGGGGAGAGAGAAGGGGGGGAGAGAGAAGGGGGGAGATAGAGGGTGGATACAAGGAGAGAGGGACCGAGAGAGAGAGAGAGAGAGAGAGAGAGAGAGAGAGAGAGAGAGAGAGAGAGAGAGAGAGAGAGAGAGAGAGAGAGAGAAGGGGGGAGATAGAGGGTGGATACAAGGAGAGAGGGACCGAGAGAGAGAGAGAGGATCAAGACAGATTGAGGGGTCTTGACAGAACAGAGGGAGGTGGAGAGAAGAGGACAGACAGATACAAATGGGGACGGCCAGTTAGACAAGGTGAAAGACCGATAGAAGGAGAGTTACGTGGGAGATAATGAACGACAGAAAGATTGACAGAGAGCAAGAACAACAGTAATATATTCTAGCCGACTTCTCTCCATCCATCTGCAATCCTTTCTTAAGGATAAATGGAGAGACAGGGAGAGGAAAAAGAGAGACAGAGGGAATAGCGAGAGAGAGAGAGAGAGATATTCAACAGCCTTCCCTGTAGTTCAACTGGTCTCCTGTGGAACCTTTCAAAAGAGTAGGCCATTAGAAGTCTCTCCACATGCATATATATAGAGAGAGAGACAGAGAGAGACAGAGAGACAGAGAGAAAGAGAGACAGAGAGAGAGACAGAGACAGAGAGAGAGAGAGAAAGAGAGAGGGAGATGAGAAGGGTATGAGGAAGAGACAGAAAGACAGAGACAGAGAGGGGGTGAGAGAGGGGTAAGTCTCAATAGGAAGAGAGGAATAGAGAGAGAGAGAGGGATCAGAGGGATGAGAGAGTGAGGGGATGAGAGAGAGATGGAGAGAGAGAGAGAGAGGGATGAGAAGGGTATGAGGGAGAGAGAGAGTGAGAGGGGATGAGAGAGAGATGGAGAGAGAGAAAGAGAAAGAGAGAGAGGGATGAGAGGGGTATGAGGGAGAGACAGAAAGACAGAGAGAGAGAGAGCGGGATGAGAGGGGGGTGAGAGAGGGGTAAGGCTCAATAGGAGGAGAGGAATAGAGAGGGAGCGATAAATCATGTTTTAGCTGCATTAATGTTCTTAAGCTGTGCCGGGAGCTATCGAGCTCTCACTGGGCTTCTGTGTGTGTGTCTGTCTCAGTCTGGGCTTCTGTGTGTGTCTGTCTCAGTGTGGGCTTCTGTGTGTGTGTCTGTTTTGTCTGTCTCAGTCTGGGCTCCTGTGTGTGTGTGTGTGTCTGTTACAGTCTGGGCTCCTGTGTGTGTATGTGTCTGTCTCAGTCTGTGTGCATGTGTGTGTAAACTCATTAGTCTATACAAGGAGACTGGTTATAAAGGGATTAAGCAGACATGAAGAAGCGTACATAGGTTTAAAATACAGGAAGAAGGAATACATAGAGAGAGAATACATTGATTGAATTAGTATAGTTCTGAGTACTAAGACATTTCTATTCATCCATCACATTACACCACCATGTAAACAAACCTGACAGAGATATCAATAACAACAACAACACATTGTTGGCTACCCGTCCTGTTGGGGGAGGAAGCAGAGAGCTGTGGGTTGGCAACACACTACATTGTTGGCTACCCGTCCTGTTGGGGGAGGAAGCAGAGAGCTGTGGGTTGGCAACACACTACATTGTTGGCTACCCGTCCTGTTGGGGGAGGAAGCAGAGAGCTGTGGGTTGGCAACACATTGTTGGCTACCCGTCCTGTTGGGGGAGGAAGCAGAGAGCTGTGGGTTGGCAACACATTGTTGGCTACCCGTCCTGTTGGGGGAGGAAGCAGAGAGCTGTGGGTTGGCAACACATTGTTGGCTACCTGTCCTGTTGGGGGAGGAAGCAGAGAGCTGTGGGTTGGCAACACATTGTTGGCTACCCGTCCTGTTGAGGGAAGAAAGCAGAGAGCTGTGGGTTGGCAACACATTGTTGGCTACCTGTCCTGTTGGGGGAGGAAGCAGAGAGCTGTGGGTTGGCAACACACTACATTGCTGGCTACCCGTCCTGTTGGGGGAGGAAGCAGAGAGCTGTGGGTTGGCAACACACTACATTGTTGGCTACCCGTCCTGTTGGGGGAGAAAGCAGAGAGCTGTGGGTTGGCAACACACTACATTGCTGGCTACCCGTCCTGTTGGGGGAGGAAGCAGAGAGCTGTGGGTTGGCAACACACTACATTGTTGGCTACCCGTCCTGTTGGGGGAGGAAGCAGAGAGCTGTGGGTTGGCAACACACTACATTGTTGGCTACCCGTCCTGTTGGGGGAGGAAGCAGAGAGCTGTGGGTTGGCAACACACTACATTGTTGGCTACCCGTCCTGTTGGGGGAGGAAGCAGAGAGCTGTGGGTTGGCAACACACTACATTGTTGGCTACCCGTCCTGTTGGGGGAGGAAGCAGAGAGCTGTGGGTTGGCAACACATTGTTGGCTACCTGTCCTGTTGGGGGAGGAAGCAGAGAGCTGTGGGTTGGCAACACACTACAATGTTGGCTACCCGTCCTGTTGGGGGAGGAAGCAGAGAGCTGTGGGTTGGCAACACACTACATTGTTGGCTACCCGTCCTGTTGGGGGAGGAAGCAGAGAGCTGTGGGTTGGCAACACACTACATTGTTGGCTACCCGTCCTGTTGGGGGAGGAAGCAGAGAGCTGTGGGTTGGCAACACACTACATTGTTGGCTACCCGTCCTGTTGGGGGAGGAAGCAGAGAGCTGTGGGTTGGCAACACACTACATTGTTGGCTACCCGTCCTGTTGGGGGAGGAAGCAGAGAGCTGTGGTTTGGCAACACATTGTTGGCTACCCGTCCTGTTGGGGGAGGAAGCAGAGAGCTGTGGTTTGGCAACACATTGTTGGCTACCCGTCCTGTTGGGGGAGGACGCAGAGAGCTGTGGGTTGGCAGTGCACTACATTGCTGTCTCCAATAAGATGAGGGACAGTGTCTGACAGACCAATCAACCTGCACATGTCCTCTATGCTTATTGTTATTGTGTGGTTCTTTTGATCCTCGATTATTGTTGTTACTGTTGTCCCGTTGACAATATTGATTATTATTAATAATGTTAATATTGTAAATCTCCAAAGTAAGCTGGGGCAATATGTACATTGTTACGTCATGCCTTTAAAGCAAATGGAATTGAATTGAACATTTAGAGAGGGGGGGTGGAGAGACAGAGAGAGGGATGGAGAACAGAATGAGAAAGGGAGAGGGATGGAGAACAGAACGAGAGAGAGAGAGAGGGATGGAGAACAAAAAGAGAGAGAGAGGGATGGAGAACAGAACGAGAGAGAGAGAGGGATGGAGAACAGAACGAGAGAGAGAGGGATGGAGAACAGAACGAGAGAGAGAGGGATGGAGAACAGAAAGAGAGAGAGAGGGATGGAGAACAGAACGAGAGAGAGGGATGGAGAACAGAAAGAGAGAGAGAGGGATGGAGAACAGAACGAGAGAGAGGGATGGAGAACAAAAAGAGAGAGAGAGGGATGGAGAGCAGAAAGAGAGAGAGAAGCATGGAAAGCAGAAAGAGAGAGAGGGGG